>NC_092171.1:38383449-38595949 GCF_045791955.1 Oncorhynchus clarkii lewisi | reverse complement strand
ACCTGCCACCCCCAAAATGTATGTGGTTATATATCTGATGAGTCTCTCAGTGGTAAAGGGTTAGGGGTATTTAACTGCTTTAAATAATAACCCCATTCAGTCTCATGGTAATGAGTGCTTTTGACTCTGTATGTGTGTGGGTACCTACATGTGCATGTTTGTGTGTGTACGCAAACTTGTTTGTGTGTTTTTGTTTGTGCGCGCGTGTGTGTTTGTACGTCCACCTGGTATGTGTTAGAGAGCAAATGCTATTTTAATAGAGTTTTAATGGCTTCCCCAGGCCTGGTCTGATACTTGGTCAAGCTGGGCCCCGCAGAGAGAAATGTGCTTTTATGAGTGATTAGGGAGCGGCGATAAAGAGAAAAGACCCAACTGGGCAGAGCTGCAACACTGGTGACTGGCAAGCTTTTTATTCATGACTCTTAATTCAGGAAGATTTGATTGATGATCCCTCAAATGAAACGATAAAAAAATGTCCTTTTTTTTTTTTTAAAGGTTAAACGTTGAAAATTAGATGTATAAATATATATAATATATCGTGTTTTGGATCGGTTGGATGCATCAGACATGGTATTTTCAAGAGTGGAGTTGTTTATTGTCTTTGTGTGTGTGTGTGTGTGTGTGTGTGTGTGTGTGTGTGTGTGTGTGTGTGTGTGTGTGTGTGTGTGTGTGTGTGCCTACCTTTGTGAACACTTGTTTCCCTGTATTTTGTGTAGTTAACAGAATCCCTAATAGCCTAACTGGTTAAGTCTTTGATGTACTACTCTAAGACAAAAATTAATTATCATTCTTCAGTTCAACCAGTTTGTTCTCCACTTAATATACAGCTCTGCTCTGCCTGCTGGAAGCCTCATTCAATAAGCACAGGGATATAAACGTAAGGCACTTTGTTTTTAATAGCAACATCCAACTATTATTATAATAACTTGTACTGTTCAACATGAAGTGGGCTTTGGTAGCTATGGGTGTATGGACAGAACTGTTTTCCTCATAGTGCCTCATGGGATTGTGTCAGTCATTCCCATTATAGTTCTTCTGAAGTCTCTTGTGTCTTGTCCATGTCCAGTGCTTTCAGAAAGTATTCACACCCCTTAACTTATTACACATTTTGTTGTGGTGTTACAGCCTGAATTCAAAATGGATAAATATATATATATAATTATTAATCTACACAAAACCACATAATGACAAAAGGAAAACATGTTGTTTTTTTGTTGCCATTTTGTCAAAAACATTAAATACAGAAAATAGCTAATTTATGCAAGTACAAGGTTAGAATGACCTTTGGCAGTTATTAGTCTTTCTGGGTAAGTCTCTAAGAGCTGTGCACACCTGGATTGTACAATATTTGCACATTATTCTTTAAAGCAAACTTTAAACTCTGTTGAGTATGTTGATGAGCATAGCTAGACAGCCATTTTCAAGTCTTGCATTAGATTTTCAAGCCGATTTAAGTCAAAACTGTAAATATGCCACTCAGGGACATCCAATGTCGTCATGGTAAGCAACTCCAGCCTGTATTTGGCCTTGTGTTTTAGGTTGTTGTTAAAAGCTGAATTTGTCTTCTAGTGTCTGTTGGAAACCTGGTTTTACTTTATACTTTTGACTGTGCTTAGCTCTATTATTTTTAGTTTTTTTCCTGAAAAACTCCCTAGTCCTTGCCGATGACAGGCATACCCATAACATGATGCAGTCACCACCATGCTTGAAAATATGAAAACTGGGACTCAGTGATGTGTTGTGTTGGATTTGTTCCAAACATAACGCTTTGTATTCAGGACAAAAAATTAATTTCTTTGCCACATTTTTTTGTAGTTTTACTTTGCCTTATTGCAAACAGGATGCATGTTTTGGAATGTTTTTTATTCTTTACAAGCTTCCTTATTTTCACTCTGTCATTTAGGTTCGTAATGTGGAGTAACTACGATGTTGTTGATCCATCCTCAGTTTTCTATTACAGCCATTAAACTTTGTAACTGTTTTAATGTCTCCATTGGCCTGATGATTAATTACATCCCTGAGTGGTTTACTTCCTTTCCGACAGCTGAGTGAGGAAGGAAGCCTGTATCTGTGTAGTGACTGGGTGTGTTGATAATCCAAAGTGTAATTAATAACACAATGTAATATTAACGTACCAGCTGAATGATAATGCTCAGTAATATTAACAGGACCAGCTGTACGATAATGCTCATTAATATTAACAGGACCAGCTGTACGATAATGCTCAGTAATATTAACAGGACCAGCTGTACAATAATGCTCATTAATATTAACAGGACCGGCTGTACGATAATGCTCAGTAATATTAACAGGACCGGCTGTATGATAATGCTCAGTAATATTTATAGGGACAGGAGTATTTCATGATTGCATAACCTGGTCCAGGAAAAGCTTAGGGCCCTGTTTAGAGCCAAGAGTGTTTCCTGGGACGGTCACATGGTCAGGAGAAAGATCCTGCCCTTATACATTCAATATGACAGAGTGTTGGGAGATGATTGTGTTAGGCGTGTTAGCCGTGAATGGGGTTTGACGTAGAATTTGGACACGTTTCACCTGCACCCAGTGCTGGACTGTCAGGCTGGGGGACTTACCCCATCTTCCCCTGTCATGGTAGTGTTCCGTCTGCAGTTGTTAAAGAACAGAAACGTTGCTGTGACAAACCATCTCAACAGTCACTGACTAAGAAACCCATTATCTGAGAAAATGTTCTCCTTTTCAGATATTGTTAAATGAAGAGAGAGGAGGAACCCAGCCAGTTGTTTTAACCTTGAAGATCACCTTAGTTGTCACCGCAATACAAACAGCCTGCAAAATATAACTGCAGCACTATCAGGTGGGACTGAGAGAGCGGACACACGCAAACACACACACGCACACACGCACACACACACACACACACACGCCACCTCAGAGTCACTGACCATTGGAAAGGGAACCACCCCTCGCCTTCATTGGTTCAGTCCTTGGATACCACCATCCCTGTAATTCAAGTCAACATCATTCATTACCCTTAATGATTTCCTAATGATTTCAATTAACACACACTACAAAGAGAGATAAGGTGATAACACAACTGATTTCTACATTGTCATTAGAAATGTATAGTTTTATCTGGTTGGGTATACCTCAGTGTTGGGGGCTGTGTGTTTGTGTGTTTCTGTGTGTGTGTCTGTGTGTGTGTGTGTGTGTGTGTGTGTGTGTGTGTGTGTGTGTGTGTGTGTGTATGTGTGTGTGTGTGTGTGTCTCTGTGTGTCTGTGTGTGTGTGTGTGTGTGTGTGTGTGTGTGTGTGTGTGTGTGTATGTGTGTGTGTCTGTGCCCAACTGCTTAGTATTGAGGGAGATTGTCCTGTCTGCTTCACATACCGGAAGGACTATTAGAGAGTCAGTGGAGGCTCGTCAGAGGAGGAAAGGGAGGAGGAAATTTAAAATAGTGAAGCATTACATTTTTTTTTATTCCTTTTTAGATAAAACTAAATATATTCACGTCACCAAATAACTGATTAAAACACAATGTTTTGCAATGAAGGTCTACAGTATCCCCAACAGCACTCTGTGCGGGTAGCACCAAGATGTAGCAGAACGACAGCTAGTTTTCGTCCTCCTCTGGGTACATTGACTTCAATACACAACCTAGGAGGTTTATGGTTCTCACCCCCTTCCATGGACTTACACAGTAATTATGACAACTTCTGGAGGACGTCCTCCAACCCATCAGAGATTTTACAGCATGAACTGACATGTGGTGAGTAGTTGACTCAAGGAGAGAGAAAGACTATAGTTGAACAGTTTTTAACAAATACATTTCTTCAAAAATGAAGGAGAAACAAGAGAGACAGCTATATTTCTTATTTTTTCTTCACTTTCACTTTCACTTACTTAGCTAGCGAACGCAGCTAGCTGGTTTAGCCTACTCAAACACCCAGCTCAAACAGAGAGGGATGCTATGTTACCTGGCTGGCTATCCAACAATGGAACTCATCCAAGCCTAGGTCAGCTTTTGGTTTTATACATTTATTTCCACTGTGGCCTGTCAGTATAAATGCTAAACTGCTTGCTGACTGTACACTGTACTGCATGTTTGTAGCGGGTTTACTAACGCATTCGTTCTAGTAGCTATGTTGACTTGACGTTAGCTAATATGGCGACATCGATGTAGGCTGTGTGTAGCAGATTATGGTTATGATATGAAGGTTTGGCTTGGAAAGTTTTTTTTCTTCTGGTCACAGACAGCTGATGTGTTGTGCTCTGAAGTCCAAAAGCAAAGGGAAAAGGTGAGAGGAGAGCAAGTTGATGCGAAAAGTTATTATATAACTATCAAAGGGATCATGTTGTTTGTATGTGACTGCTATGAAAGGGAACTGTGTTTTGCGTGTGATCAGGACTGTATTTATTCTGCCGAATCTGTTGATTAACGTTTCTTAAACAGAAGCAAAAGAAATGAAACAGAGACAAACATACCTGACTTGTGACCGACCGGCTCGATTCGGTCTTATTTAGCAAAATGTGAAACGGCATTGGGCAAAAAGTAGAGACTCAGAGCTAGAAAAAGGAATATCATACACTGTAGTTGAGAAACAATGAGAAAGTAATTCTGCTTTGAAAGTTGGTAAACTTGTAACCTGGCCCTTGAATGTGGCCCTTGAATATTTTGGTACACCTACTGGAGACCTCTTCTTTGTCTACACCCATTCAGCATCGTTCACACCCTCTAAAGCCTTAGCCCCACCCATCTCTTTAATGATTCACATGTGAGGCCATGTACTAAACAACCAAAGATTTCAAAACTAAAGTATGGTTTATACTACGGGTGTGTTTGTAAATTCAATCTGAAGTGCCAGCGTGTGCTCATAGCGCTCTCTGGGCATTCGTAAACTCAACCCTCAACCCTCAACTCAAACTCAACCCAACATTGTGAGATTGTCCGTTTGTAAATGCAGAGCATTTTGCTCTCGGAGCGTTCAGAGCGCAGTATTGACACTGACTGACATCACACTGGACGCTCTGGCTGAGGAGTAGGGTTGATCCAAGACTTCTGACCTGACCACAGCTGTTAAGTACCCAAGGTAACTGGCTAACGTTGGCTAGCTTGCTAGCTACATCCAGACAGGGAACAGCTCACTCTGAACATTTGACTCGCCCTAGCAGAGCTGGTTAGGTTGTTTTTAATGTTATCCATAGTGTTGGTGACTGTAACTGTGCTGCTGGCAACAATTTGTATACGTTTTGTTGCCGACGTTTACTGACACCGGCCATATTCAACGGGTGTTGGTCGTAAATTCATCAGTTATTCGGCACTCTGGCACACTCAGACGAGAGTGCTCTGATATTGGACTAGCTAGCTATCTTTAAGCTATAACTACCAATGCAAATGGCTCTAAGATACAAATAATATTGCTACACAGATCATACACATAATGTTAGCTAGTGAGCCAGACAGCTAACATTTAGCTAGCTAGCTAACAGTACGCTTTAACTTGAAATGAAAATGACTTTCTGACAAAATTAGAAACGTTTAATATCTGAAAATGTGAACAGCTAGGCTATCTTACCTGTATATATGGACGGACGCTCCTCCTTCTCAGTCACGGATGCCATGGTTGCAATTAGTTTGAATATGTAATTCGGAGACATTTGTTTTATACAACATTCTTCTGTGTGTTCTCTTTTCGACACTCTCTGCATATTTTCAATCAAGCGCCAGAATTTTCTCCATCTCCTATCATACTCTAATTCCTCCGGGCATTCTACTGATTTCAAAACTCTGTCCTTCAGAAGGTGGAGAGCAACAATTTTGCTGCTCTACTATGTGATATCTTTAAACAAAGTTGTGTTAGAAAGGATTACCTAAACATACTGACCAGTTCATGTTATAGACAGAAGCATGCTATGTGGCAGACCAATCCGAACTCATCTCTCGACCTGTCCAGCCCACCCATTATCTCAGCCAATCATGGCTAGCGGGAAGGTTCTTGTCTTTTGCCGTGGCTAAACCAACTAGGCTCATAATTGAACAATTGTATTCCTATTTACAGATGGCATACAAGTTTTTTATTAAGGCACATTTAAAGTTCACATGTTCGAGAAGGTATTTCTGCAAAAAACTAATTTTGATTTTTTTTAAAGTTAACGTTCAAATGGCTCTCCTGTACAGTAGTGACACACGACATACGCCTAATTTCCTGAAACGAGTCACATTTTTTTCAATTTGAGCTCTTGTTTACAACTGCTGGACTAATGGTTACACCCTAAATCAGCTAGAGGCAGTCAAGAGTGTGCAAGGCAGTATTGAATGTGTCAATGTCTGTCACCTTGATTACTCAAATTTCTCTCGACCTCTGTGCACCTACGTTGTAAACTTTCATTCATAGGCTAGACTGTAGCAACCTCATGATGGGCATAG
Organism: Oncorhynchus clarkii lewisi; assembly: GCF_045791955.1. Lineage (NCBI taxonomy): Eukaryota > Metazoa > Chordata > Actinopteri > Salmoniformes > Salmonidae > Oncorhynchus > Oncorhynchus clarkii. The sequence continues at coordinate 38,589,549 of NC_092171.1, read as the reverse complement.
GGAACATTAGAGTATCATGCAGTAGCCTAAACCTATCAATGTTATATTGAGCTGGGTTAACGGAATATGAATGACAGTCATCCATTATGATGTAATACAAGTAAGTTCGTTATGATAATTTTGCAAGGCCCACGGCTGCAGGGGACTGGCTGACGACAGATAGTAGGAGTTTTGGAACATCTTTAAAGCAGAGAGAAAAAAAGTCAAGCATGGGTTGGATTGGTTTAAGTTAAAGGAAGGTTTCTACACCAATCAACTCCTTTCAAATCTGAGGGGGGCGTAAACAAGTTCACACTTCAACAAGGTGCAGAGTAAAACCACAGTCAGTGTTGTAGTTATTGAGCACATGTAGTTTTCTAGCTATGGTTTTAATCTTGTCCAAACGTCTATTGTACATAAGTTGTGCTGTGTATTGTAATGTACTGTAATGTCCGTATCCCTGGCTGAGCTCTGATATGGTGGCTGGGCTCAGGGGTTGTGTGTGGGTGGACACAGTAGCTTACTGAGCTGTTCTCTACTGTGTCCAGAATCTGGAGAAGGAGGATGTACACTTCTCTTTTGTAGTGGCTGTCTCTCTTTCTCTCTCTCTTTCTCTCTCTGTGTCCCTCTTTCGGGCACCCTCCATCTCTCTCTCTCTCTCTGTCTCTCTCTCTCTCTCTCTCTCTCTCTCTCTCTGTGTCTCTCTCTCTCTCTCTCTCTCTCTCTCTCTCTCTCTCTCTCTCTCTCTCTCTCTCTCTCTCTCTCTCTCTCTCTCTCTCTCTCTCTCTCTCTCTCTCTCTCTCTCTCTCTCTCTCTCTCTCTCTCTCTCTCTCTCTCTCTCTCTCTTCCTTCCCTCCCTCCGGCTCCACATCTGGTTTCTGAAACAAATGGATCATCTAACCAAACTGCCACCTCCCTCCCTTTTTTCTTCCCTGCCTCCCTCTTTCCCTCTTCCTCCCTCCCATCCTCCCTCCGCGGTAACATCTCTTTTCTGCTTGATTCTCCACACCGCCAAAGCCTCCCTTAGGGGGTGAAAAGTTCTGCAGTCTGCTGAGTGACAATAATAACACTCATTTATAGGGAAGAGTGCTATATGGTGCCTTGGAATGGGCTGTGTGTGCCTGTTTTAATAGAGTGGTTTTTGTTATGATAGATAATGTGTTGTTCATTTCATATCTGGTTGCAGGCCCATTGCAATATATAGTATGGAATACACTGTGGCATGTAACACTTATAGCCAGTAAGGCAATTGCAAAAAATGACGTGAGAATGTTTCTAATGCATTTTGATGTTGCACTCTGGGTTGGGGTTAGGCATGGAGCGTTATGTTTTTGGTCATTGCTATTTAAATTTCTAAAACACCTACATTTAGCCCATCTCTTTCCCCTTCCCTCTCCATAGGAAGTGTCATAGTGCATAACAATCAGTTATAACCTCTCTTCGTCCTGTGCCAGAGTTTGCACTGTGTTTTTGGTTTGGAGGAAATGGTCCATCCTCCAACAATTAGATGGGAGAAAGGTCTCTGCTCTCCCCCTCCGGTGGCTCTTATTGTGGGGACAGATGGGGGCTGTTTGAGTGTCTGTACACACTCTCCAGGATCTCTGTGTGTCTGCCCCTCTCTCTGCTTGGAATTTGGCTTATCTCTTTCTCTCTTTCTGTCTGTCTGTCTCTCCCTCTTTCTGTCTCTCTCTCTCTCTCTTATTCTCTCTTTCTGTCTTTCTGTCTGTCTCTTTCTCTCTCTCTCTCTCTCTCTCTCTCTCTCTCTCTCTCTCTCTCTTATTCTCTCTTTCTATCTGTCTCTTTCTCTCTCTCTCTCTCTCTCTCTCTCTCTCTCTCTCTCTCTCTCTCTCTCTCTCTCTTCATTCCATGTCTTTTTAGGGTCCTGTACATAAACACTGACAGTAATCACCAGTGAGTAGTCCACTCACTTCCTCCTTGTCAGGGTTTGAGAAAATGCGGGCTCCACTTCGGCTCCAAGACTGCAATCACTCAACCCTGTCTCCTTGGCATAGTCTACAGGGATCATTCAATGTTATTGGCACGGTCGCACTGCGCCGTAGTCCTACTTGACTATTAGGCCACGACTTTAAACTCTAGATCACAGTTATTTTACCAACCCTGTGATGATAAAAGAACCGGCGTGTCTGAAAAGTGATTTGCATTCATCTCCTACTTTATGCATAGTACTTAGTTGACTTATGCTGCACTGTTTGTTTATTTGCATTTGTTTACGGAGTAGATCAGTTTTAATATTGCAGATATATTGTGGCTTCTATCAATTTTATTGTCTGCATAATTTCCAATACCCCTTTTGTATGTTTTAAATATATTTATATCAAATATATACAGTACCAGTCAAAAGTATGGACACACCTACTCATTCCAGGGTTTTTACCTATTTTTTATATTTTTTACATTGTAGAATAATATTCAAAACATCAAAACTATGAAATAACACATATGGAATCATGTAGTACCCCCCAAAAAGTGTTAAACAAATCAAAATGTATTTTACATTTTAAATGTAGCCACCCTTCGCCTTGATGACAGCTTTGCACACGCTTAGCATTCTCTCAACCAGCTTTACCTGGAATGCTTTTCCAACAGTCTTGAAGGAGTTCCCACATATGCTGAGCACTTGTTGGCTGCTTACCCTTCACTCTGTGTTCCAACTCATCCCAAACCATCTCAATTGGGTTGAGTTCGGGTAATTGTGGAGGCCAGGTCATCTGATGCAGCACTCCATCACTCTCCTTATTGGTCAAATAGCCCTTGCACAGCCTGGAGGTGTGTTGGATCATTGTCCTGTTGAAAAACAAATGATAGTCCCACTAAGTGCAAACCAGATGGGATGGCGTATTGCTTCAGAATGCTGTGGCAGCCATGCTGGTTAAGTGTGCTACGAATTCTAAATAAATCACAGACAGTGTCACAACCAAAGCACCCCCACACCATCACACTTCCTCACATTTCCACCGGTCTAATGTCCATTGCTCATGTTTCTTGGCCCAAGCAAGTCTCTTCTTGTTATTGGTGGCCTAGTGCATTCTTTGCAGCAATTTGACAATGAAGGCTCCTCTGAACTGTTAATGTTAATGAGATGTGTCTGTTACCTGTTCTCTGTGAAGTATTTATTTGGGCAGTTAACTCTAATAAACTTATCGTCTGCAGCAGAGGTAACTCTGGGCCTGCATTTCCTGTGGCGGTCATCATGAAAGCCTGTTTCATCATAGTGCATGAAGGTTTTTGCTACCACACGTTAAGATACTTTCAATGTTCTTGAAATTTTCCGCTTTGAGTGACCTTCATGTCCTAAAGTAATGATGGACTGTCATTTCTCTTTGCTTATTTGGGCTGTTCTTGCCATAATATGGACTTGGTCTCTTACTAAATAGGGCTATCTTCTGTATACCCCCCCCCCCCCCCCCCCTCTACCTGTCACATCACAACTGATTGGCTCAAACGTATTAAGAAGGAAAGAAATTCCACAAAGTAACTTTTAACAAGGCACATCTGTTAATTGAAATGCATTCCAGGTGACTGCCTCATGATGCTGGTTGAGAGAATGCCAAGAGTGTGCAAAGAGTGTGCAAAGTGAAACGATGGCTATTTGAAAAATCTAAATTCTCAAAAAACAAAAAAAACAAAAAAAAAAAAAAAAAAAAAAATATATATATATATATATATATATATATATATATATATATATACATATATATATATATTTTTGTATATCTATCACTTTTTTGGTTACTAATTGACTTCATATGTGTTATTTCATAGTTTTGATGTTCTCACTATTATTCTACAATGTAGAAAATACAAAATAAAGAAAACCCCTTGAATGAGGAGGTGTTCTAAACCCTTGAATGAGGAGGTGTTCTAAACCCTTGAATGAGGAGGTGTTCTAAACCCTTGAATGAGGAGGTGTTCTAAACCCTTGAATGAGTAGGTGTTCTAAACCCTTGAATGAGGAGGTGTTCTAAACCCTTGAATGAGGAGGTGTTCTAAACCCTTGAATGAGGAGGTGTTCTAAACCCTTGAATGAGGAGGTGTTCTAAACCCTTGAATGAGTAGGTGTTCTAAACCCTTGAATGAGTAGGTGTTCTAAACCCTTGAATGAGGAGGTGTTCTAAACCCTTGAATGAGGAGGTGTTCTAAACCCTTGAATGAGGAGGTGTTCTAAACCCTTGAATGAGGAGGTGTTCTAAACCCTTGAATGAGGAGGTGTTCTAAACCCTTGACTGGCACTGTATTTATTTTTCTTTAATATTTTCCCCTAACCCTACCAACCCCTAATTGAAGAAAACGAATGGACAACTAGACTTCGGCTTCTACTTCCAGCTTATACATTATATATACTTTTTACGGATACAGTATGTTTTACAATTGTTATAGTTTTTTGTTATTAGTCCAATCCTTCAGCTACCCTCAACCCCTTCCATCTATCTCCGAACACCGTCCAGTTTTTAGTTCTATTTGCCATACATTTTTCAACTGTGCTGTGATGTTTCACAAAAGTTCAGAAACGTTCTATTCTCATAGTTTCTACAGATTGTAAATCAAAGATACCATTTTTTGCTAAGAGTATTATTATGCTATTGAGTGTTTGTAGAATAATTTTAATAAATATATTTGTTTTGAATCCGGCATCATTTTGTATATCATTTCATAAACCATGTGCCATGGAATCGGTACATCAAATCTCTTCCCAACTATTTTGCAATATATACTGTATATCACAGCTGTCAATTGTTTTGTCCTTAAATTAAAACTGGTGTACTTTTTCATTTATCACAATTTTCTTTAACCAATTTTGCAGTAATGCTGCATTTAGTTGGTTGTAATTTTGCGTAGAGCAAAAAATGTGCATCTATTTGTATTGGCTGCATATGTGCCATGACTGCACCAGTCCTATTTATGATGTCATTTACAAAGCTTATACCGTTTGTAAACTTTTTTTCCACAATTTTATTTTTTTTATTTTTATGAATTAGTGTATTTAAGTTTGACCATAATATATATTGTAATGTATTTTCTGGTTGCAACTGAAATTACCACAAACGTTGTACTGCTTGTTTTTACAAATAGCAATGTTTTCGAGAAGATTTTATTTTCAAATTACCGAAAAGTGATAGGTTGTAATCTGAACAAAGGGGAAAAGGCCATTCTTGAACATGTGGTGAGTCATTCTTACTAATCTGAGAACCAGTTTGGATTTAAGTATAACTTTAGAGGTCTAATGCTTGAAAACCTCTTATGGCTGCAGGGACAATATTGAGTAGCTTGGATGAAAGGTGCCCAGAGGTGCCCAGAGTAAACGACCTCCTCCTCAGTCCCAGTTGCTAATATATGCATATTATTAGTAGTATTGGATAGAAAACACTCTGAAGTTTCTAAAACTGTTTGAATTATGTCTGTGAGTATAACAGAACTCATATGGCAGGCCAAATCCTGAGAAGAAATCCAAACAGGAAGTGGGTAATCTGAGGTTGGTCGATTTTCAACCCAGCCCCTATTGAATACACAGTGGGATATTGGTTATGTTGCACTTCCCAGGGCTTCCACCAGATGTCAACCGTCTTTAGAAACTTGAATGAGGCTTCTACTGTATTGTGGGGCCGGATGAGAGCTTTTTGAGTCAGTGGTCTGGTAGAGAGCCAGGTCCTGGTCACGCCTATTTCACATGATAGCGACCTGCGTTCCATGGTATTTCTACAGACAATGGAATTCTCCAGTTGGAACGTTATTGAAGATTTATGATAACAACATCCTAAAGATTTATTTTATACTTCGTTTGACAAGTTTCTTCGACCTGTAATATAACTTTTTTAATTTTTCGTCCGACGTTCGACTGGACCTGCAGTAGCTACTTGGACATAAATAATGGACATTATCGAACAAAACAAACATTTATTGTGAAACTAGGATTCCTGGGAGTGCATTCTGATGAAGATCATCAAAGGTAAGTGAATATCTATAATGTTATTTCTGATTTCTGTTGACTCCAACATGGCGTAACATTTTTTTTTCTGCGCTGTCTGAGATTATTGCATGGTTTGCTTTTTCTGTACAGTTTAAAAAAAATCTGACACAGCAGTTGCATTAAGGGAAGATATATCTATATTTCCATGTCTAACAATTGTATTTATTGACATTCATAATGAGTATTTCTGTAAAATGATGTGGCTCTCTGCAATATCACCGGATGTTTGGCTGGAAAAATGGCAGAATTTTTCTGTGAGTTGGTGGTGACCTAACATAATAATTTGTGGGGCTTTCGCTGTAAAACCTATTTGAAATCGGACACTGTGGTGGGATTGACAACAAGATTACCTTTAAAACGGTATAAGATACATGTATGTTTGAGGAATTTTAATTATGAGATTTCTGTTGTTTTGATTTTGGCGCCCTGCACTTTCACTGGCTGTTGTCATATCGATCCCGTTAACGGGATCTCAGCCCTAAGAAGTTTTGATATTGAATCATTTCTCCAAATTCATATTCATTATATAAATAGACCCATTTTATTTTGTCTGGATTGCAGTTCCAAATAAAATTGAATAAGCAAATAGGTAAGCTGTGATATGATTAAGAGTTAAGAAAGCCATAGAAAAAGGGATCTGGTTGATATCCCTTTAAATGGAGGATAGGCATGCATAGGAACAAAATAAGAGGCACTTCCTGGTTGGATTTTTCTCAGGGTCTCACCTGCAATATCAGTTCTGTTATACTCACGGATAATACTTTGTCAGTTTTGGAAACTTTAAGTGTTTTCTATCCTAATCTGTTAATTATATGCATATTCTAGCATCTGGTCCTAAGAAACAGGCCGTTTACTTTGGTAACGTTATTTTTCCAAACCTAAAAATAGTGCCCCCTAGCTTCAAAACACAGTGATTTTTCCACAAGTAGACAGGTATTTTCCTTTCCATGGTAACAAGATCTAATCCATTTAGCTAACTTTCTATTAAAAGTTATTGTAGTGAGATAAAAAAAAATATTGGGGGGGGGGGGGGGGGGGGGTATGAATACCGAGTATGTCCACATCCCCATCAGACCATTTTATTGGTAAACTACATGATAATGTAAAAGTTGCATTTTGTTGTGTTCCAAAACGTAATATAGTACAAAGATTCTTCATCATTTGGTCATCATCCAGAGGTTAGAAACAGTATCTAGATCCCCTATGAGGCTCTGGTGGATCCAAATTGTGGATTTAAAAGAAAACATGAATCATCAGCGTACAATGACACCTTTGTTTTTAAGCCCTGGATTTCTAATCCCTTGATATTAGTGTATTAGTGTTGGAACTGTAGCCTGTTTTGTCATTGTGGGTTGTGGGTGATTGTCTATGTTACGTTGCTTGTTAGCACAGTGTTTTGATTAGCGTCACGGATGTCACTTTGTTGTTTTGTAGTGTTCAGTTTTTCCCATTAAAATGACGAACACTTACCATGCTGCATCTTGGTCCTTCTCTCTATCTCCAGACGACATCCGTGACAGTCCTAGCTTTCAGGAATGGGGTCATAGTCGATAATTGCTCCAATCGTTTAAAAGCTAGAGCCAAATTCGTAGGAAGATAATTATTTCAATATGCTCCAGAAGTGCTAGAAACTGTTTTTCTTGCTCTGCTTGTCCCAGCCGCTAATAGTCGATATTGAAGGTTACTCATGTAACCATGGTTCTGTCAACTAATTTCCATATACATTCAGTCAGATCATTGCCGCAAGCCACCAATTAAATTCCTGAGAGATGCATGTGTGTCGAAAGACATGCAATGATCATGCCTTTGTTATACAATGCTATTCAGTGTTATACAGTCTTCTTCAGCATTTTTTTCTGTTATTCTGTGTCATTCCGTGTAATTCAGTGTTATTCCGTGTTATTCAGTGTTATACAGTGTTATTCAATGTTATTCAGTGTTGGGCAGTGCTGGGCTGTGTCTTATATCTTGTTAGGCGGTGTTGTGTTGAGTTATGTTATGTTATGCACTGTTTGGCAGTGTTGGTTTATGTAACTCACTGTTTTGTATACTAGGCTGTTGTGCAGTTTAGTTTTGTATTATGTTGTGTTGTAGTATTCTGCGTTATATTGTTGGCCGGGGCCAGGCTGTGTTGAAGGGTAACGCGGCGTGAAGGGACTGGCGTGGGCCAGCCAAACCTGTGAGTGTCTCCAAGCCAATGCTTCCCTCTCCTTGAAATGCCTTCGAGTGTTTTCAAGCCCTGCTTGCCTCTCCAAGGAAGGCTGTCAAGCAGAGTTAATCCAGTCCGCCCTCCTCCAGTCATTTCTGTACAGTATTTGTAGCAGATACATAAAACAAATCTCAGTGGGAGTTTTCCGCATGGTGTGGCCGGCTCCCACTTCACAATAGTGACTCTCTTTTCCACTTGGCTAAGAACTGTCTGTTCAAGCTCGGTACTAAGTGTAATCTCCAATTGAAAATAGCAACAACAACAAAAAGTGGAAATTGCACTCAGGTTAACCTGTTGCGACGACCAAACCCGGATCCGGGATTCTATTTATAGACCTAAGCTCATTACCATAACGCAACGTTAACTATTAATGAAAATCGCAAATGAAATGAAATAAATATGCTATCTCTCAAGCTTAGCCTTTTGTTAACAACACTGTCATCTCAGATTTTCAAAATATGCTTTTCAACCATAGGAAAACAATCATTTGTGTAACAATAGCTAGCTAGCATAGCATTTAGCGTTAGCATTAGCGTTAGCATTTAGCAGGCAACTATCACAAAAACAAGTAAAGCCTTCAAATAAAATAACTTACCTTTGAAGAACTTCTGATGTTTTCAATGAGGAGACTCTCAGTTAGATAGCAGATGCTCAGTTTTTCCAAAAAGATTCTTTGTGTATTAGAAATAGATCCGTTTTGTACATCACATTTGGCTACCAAAAAAAAAAAAAAAAAAAAAAAAAAAACGAAAATTCAGCCCTCAAAACGCGAACTTTTTTCCAAATGAACTCCATAATATCGACTGAAACATGGCAAACGTGGTTTAGAATAAATCCTCAAGGTTTTTTTCCACATATCTCTTCAATGATATATCCTTCGTGGAAGCCTGGTTTCTCCTTGCTCTCAAATGGAAAAATAATTGCACCTGGCTTTACGCTCCAATTTTGACGCAGGGACACCAGGCGGACACTTGGAAAATGTAGTCTCTTATGGTCAATCTTCCAATGATATGCCTACAAATACGTCACAATGCTGCTAACACCTTGGGGGAACGACAGAAAGTGTAGGCTCATTCCTTGCGCAATCACAGCCATATAAGGAGACAGAGCTTCAGAAATTCTGCTCATTTCCTGGTTGACGCATCATCTTGGTTTCGCCTGTAGAATGAGTTCTGGGGCACTTACAGACAATATCTTTGCAGATTCTGAAACTTCAGAGTGTTTTCTTTCAAAAACTGTCAAGAATATGCATAGTCGAGCATCTTTTCGTGATAAAATATCGCGCTTAAAACGGGAACGTTTTTTATCCCAAAATGAAATAGCGCCCCTAGAGATCAAAGAGGTTAAGGGGAGGTGAAATTGGTGACACTGTGTCTCAAATGGCTCCCTATTCCCTACGCAGTGCACAACTTCCTATGGTTCTTGGTCAAAAGAAGTGCACTACACAGTGAATAGGGTGCTATTTGGGATGTGGCATCTCTCTTTCAATTGGCTAAGTCAGAGGGCAGAGGGGAGCAGGGTGTTAGATTGATTCATGGTGGAAGAGGAAAGCAGGGTGTTAGATTGAGTCATGGTGGAAGAGGGAGCAGGGTGTTAGATTGAGTCATGGTGGAAGAGGAAAGCAGGGTGTTAGCTTGAGTCATGGTGGAAGAGGGGAGCAGGGTGTTAGATTTAGTCATGGTGGAAGAGGGGTGCAGGGTGTTAGATTGAGTCATGGTGGAAAAGGGGAGCAGGGTGTTAGATTGAGTCATGGTGGAAGAGGGGAGCAGGGTGTTAGATCATGGTGGCAGACAGGAGGTTAGGTGGATGGATTAGGATTGTCATATTTGTTCAGATAGCTACTGAGGCTACTCTTTTTCATTTAGCTAGCTATAGTATTGCATAAATTGGGATATATGTGGGACTATCTAAGGTATCAGCCAACAACAAGACATGGTAAACTATCTAAGGTTTCAGCCACCAACAACACATGGTAAACTATCTAAGGTATCAGCCAACAACAAGACATGGTAAACTATCTAAGGTATCAGCCAACAACTACACATGGTAAACTATCTAAGGTATCAGCCAACAACAACACATGGTAAACTATCTAAGGTATCAGCCAACAACAAGACATGATAAACTATCTATGGGGTCAGCCAACAACAAGACATGATAAACTATCTAAGGTATCAGCCAACAACAAGACATGATAAACTATCTATAGGGTCAGCCAACAACAACACATGACTATCTAAGGTGTCAGCCACAAACATGGCATGTCGTTCACCAGCACTGTGTCTTGGTAGATCCTAGCAGCCTACCACCAAACCTGATCATAGACTAGTAGAGGAATAAGGCTAAGGCTTGGAACTAGCTGAGTCAGTAACTGTCCATGGTGCTGAATCCTAGCTAACTGTTACTCTCTGTATTTCTTGTTGTTGTTTTGCCCTCTGGAGGCTGTTGTTTGTGGCATCATGTATAGATACTCTATAACACACACACTGAACAGAGACGGTTATAGTCAATACATTGTGGCGGCACTCATTATGCACTGTGATGTAGAGTCATCCCCTTAGGCCATGGAGAGTACCATACGCTCTCTCTCCTTCTGCTGAGCTATGGTAGCTGCTTCACCCAAAGAGAGAGAGATAGAGAGAGAGAGGGGGGGGGGGAGAAAGAAAGAGAGGGAGAAATAAAGAACGAAAGAGGGAGAAATAAAGAAAGAGAGAGGGAGAAATAAAGAGAGAGAGAGGGAGAAATAAAGAAAGAGAGAGAAGAAGGTGGGGAGAAATAAAGAGAGAGAAAGACGGGGGAGAGAGAGAGACACACACAGAGGGAGAGCGAGAGAGAGACAGAGACACACACAGAGGGAGAGCAAGAGAGAGAGAGAGAGAGAGACACAGAGAGAGAGAGATAGAGAGAGAGCGACACACACACAGAGAGAAAAATAAACAGAGAGAGAGAGACAGAGAGAGAGAAAGAGAGAGAGAGAGAGAGAGAGAGGCCACTCTGCTTCTCTCTCCAGCCATTTGATCTCTGACAGATCACATGACATAATTCTTTTGGATTTGCTTTCCCTGTTTTCACTCCTATTACATTAATAGTTTGAGTCTCACGTCTAGTGGCCCTCCCTCCCTCCCTCCCTCCCTCCCTCCCTCCCTCCCTCCCTCCCTCCCTTTCCAAATAATACAAACCCCTCTTTCCTCCCCATCCCCATTTTCTTCCTCACTCCATCTTATGCTCCTCTGCTCAAGTGGGAGTCACCATCTTTTTGTTTGTCGAACTCCATTCCCTCTTCGTGTCTTAATGGTCTGCTCTTACTGCCCCAGGCATTCTTCTTGGTTGACGAGGCTGATTCAAGTACATGTACCAATTAACCCAATTACCCTGGGCAGTCCAATAAGCCCTCGTCCTCCCCTCCAGACTCCTCCAGATCAACCCGGAGAGGCCAGGGTCTGGATTGTGTGCGTGCGTGTTCATGTGTGTGTGTGTGTGTGTGTGTGTCAGACAGAGACTGAAATTGGGGAGGGGTGAGTGCGGGCACTCATATGTAGGGCAGACAGGGTTTCTGTCATTGTAGTGGACGTGAGATGTCAAAGTCAGTCTTAGTCAATTACAGTCATTAAGACCCAATCCTTCAAACCTCCAGTCCTAAGATCCTCCAACCCCTCCCCCCCAATCCTCCAATTGTCCAATCATACAATCATACAATCCTCCAATTGTCCAATCATACAATCCTCCAATTGTCCAATCATCCAATCCCCCAATCCTCCAATCCTCTAATGTCCCAATGCTCCAGTCCTCCAATCCTCTGTTCCTCCAATCCTTCAGTCCTCCAATCCTCCAATTTTTCAATCATCCAATCATCCAATTCTCCAATCATCCAATTCTCCAATCATCCAATCATCCAATCATCCATTCATCCAATCTTTCAATCATCCAATCATCCAATCATCCAATCCTTACCCATAGGACCTGCTCATGTGGACAGGAAATGAAAAAGTCCCTGAAACAGGCATCATTTACTTATTCTCTCACTCTAGCTCTTCCTCCCTCACTCTCTCAATTCAATTCATTTTAATGGGCTTTATTGTCATGCGAAACATATGTTTACATTTCCAAAGCAAGTGAAATTGTCACGCCCTGGCCATAGAGAGGCTTTTTATTCTCTATTTTGGGTTGGCCAGGGTGTGACTAGGTTGGGCATTCTAGTTTCTTTATTTCTATGTTTTCTGTTTCTATGTTTTGGCCGGGAATGGTTCTCAATCAGGGACAGCTGTCTATCGTTGTCTCTGATTGGGAATCAAACAAGCCTGTTTTGCCACCTTAGTTGTGGGTAGTTGTCTTTGTTAGTGGCCTGTATAGCCCTAGTAAGCTTCACGTTAGTTTTTGTTGTTTCTTGTTTTGTTGGCGACATTTATAATAAAGTAAAATGTACACTCACCACGCTGCACCTTGGTCTGGTCATTTCCAGGAAGACGCCCTTGACAGAAATAGATATTAAACAAATGTTTCTCTCGGTCTGTCTGTCTTTCTCTATCTCAGTCTCTCTCTCTCTCAGTCTCTCTTTCTCTCTCTCTCTCTCTCTCTCTCTCTCTCTCTCTCTCTCTCTCTCTCTCTCAGTCTCTCTCTCTCAGTCTCTCTCTCTCAGTCTCTCTCTCTCAGTCTCTCTCTCTCTCTCTCTCTCTCTCTCTCTCTCTCCCTCCATCTCTCTCTCACTCACTGGGCTGGTGTAATCTTTACTCTGCATTGCATCTTTAGAAATGCACACGTGACATTTAAACCTTTTTGAGGTAGTCAATGATGTTGATTAATTGTGAATGAGGCTTTTTTATTTTACATGGCATTTTGTAAAAAGAGAGAGAAAGAGACAAGACAGAGAAAGAAAGATGGAGAGAGAGAGAAAGAAAGAAAGAGGGCACTGTTAATTTAGGCTTGTGCTGTGCCTGCTACTCTAAATACTATACCAGTGCGATGATCACAAGAGACAAGTCTGCTTGCATGCATGGAAAGTCTGGAAATGTCAACTTTGTTTTAGGTCAAATGTACAACTCAAAAGTATAACCAGTGTAGTTCTCCGACGTTATGCATTTTTTAACCTTTATTTAACTAGGCAAGTCAGTTAAGAACAAATTATTATTTTCAATGACAGCCTAGGAACAGTGGGTTAACTGCCTGTTCAGGGGCAGAACGACAGATTTGTACCTTGTCAGCTCGGGGGTTTGAATTGGCAACCTTCCGGTTACTAGTCCAACGCTCTAACCACTAGGCTACCCTGTCGACTTACCTGAAGCTTACCAGAGCTTCCCAGAAATAGTTTATTAAAGGGTTGATTTGTCCATTGGATACACACAGAAGTAGATGACGAGTATAAGAGAGGGCAGTGAGGGATTAAATGATGAAGGTACTGTAGTAAGAGGAAGCCTTGACACCCAGCAGTAACAGAGTTAAAGCCACTGTGTATTCAAGCTACTATGCATTTTATGCAGACTAATGTCTATGTATTTTTACAGACAGCCTTTCCACACAAGCACGTATACGTGCACGCGCACGCACTCACTCACTCGCTCACTCACTCACTCACTCACTCACTCACTCACTCACTCACAGTATTAGCACATTCAAGGGGTAATTTCTGCACGTGTTCTTTCCGCTGTCGACTGCATTCTTCAGGAGAGAGACTGCTTTTGAAGGAGAACGGGGAGAGCAGAGAGAGCGGAGAGAGAGAATGCTCAGCCTTGCATGGTGTTGCTCAGCCTCGCATGGTGGTGCTGCCGATAGCGCAGCTAGCAGCTCGTTGTGGCAGGATCAGTTGGTTAACTAATATTTGATTTGTTCCGGGGAAGAGCAGCTGTAACTTGTTAGGTGTACAGTAGATCAGAACACTGTGGATATTTCTCTGTACATTCTAAGGTATCATAATGTAAGTTAAAATGTTAATTAAAAAGGCTAATGCCAGGATTGTTACAGCATTAATTGACTGTTTTACTGACAGCGCTGCTGTTATTGAGTCATTCTGGGATAAAAATAGCATTTTCTAACAGTAAATGACAACAATGTAAATGTTCCGTTCCTCCACACCGGCCTGTACAGGCCAAACTCCTCAGATCCTTTTCCCAGCATTAAACAACCTGGTAGATGATGAGTCTACAGCCATCAGAGATCTAACTCTCTATCGTTCTATCTCAAGGCCATCAGACTGTTAAACAGCCATCAGAGATCTAACTTTCTATCGTTCTATCTCAAGGCCATCAGAATGTTAAACAACCATCAGAGATCTAACTCGGGTCAAGCTCTTCATAATATACTGTCTCATATACACTGACTGGACAAAACATTAGGAACACCTGGCTCTTTCCATGACATAGACGGACCAGGTTAATCCAGGTGAAAGCTATGATCCCTTATTGAGGTCACTAGTTAAATCCACTTCAATCAGTGTAGATGAAGGGGAGAAGACAGGTTAAAGAAGGATTTTTAAATCTTGAGACAATTGAGACATGGATTGTGTATGTGTGCCATTCAGAGAGTGAATGAGCAAGACAAAATATTTTAAGTGCCTTTGAACTGGGTATGATAGTAGATCCCAGGTGCGCCGGTTTGTGTCAAGAACTGCAATGCTGCTGGGCTTTTTCAAGCTCAACAATTTCCCATGTGTATCAAGAATGGTCCACCACCCAAAAGACATCCCACCAACTTGACACAACTGTGAGAAGCATTGGAGTCAACATGGGCCAGTATCTCTGTGAAACACTTTTAACACCTTGTAGAGTTTATGCCCTGATGAATTGAGGCTGTTCTGAGGGCAAAAGGAGGTGCAACTCAATTTTATGAAGGTGTTCCTAATGTTTTGTACTCTCCGTTTACATAAAACCAGAACCATGCCATCTCCTGCAAACCAACACACACACACACAATCCTAAACACAGGATGATATAACATGCAGGGTTTTGGCCAGAAGTTATGAGGAGGAGCTCTTTCTATTGTAACACACTGGTAGAGACCAAGTGGTATGAGGATGTTACAGTTGGAACAGACTGCAGAGGTTTGAAGTGGCTGCATTTACATTTTGTCATTTTTTACATTTGACCTTTATTTAACTAGGTCAAGTCAGTTTTAAGAACAAATTCTTATTTTCAATGACGGCCAAGGAACAGCAGGTTAACTGCCTGTTCAGGGGCAGAACGGCAGATTTGTACCTTGTCAACTCGGGTGTTTGAACTTGCAACCTTCCAGTTACTAGTCCAACGATCTAACCACTAACCACTACTTCATCTTGAGAGAGCTATGTGGGACACCCACATATCACAGTCATAGTAAGTACATTTTTTCTCGATAAAGTAGCTAGCTATCAAGAATGTCCGAGCTAGTAAGGGGGAGAAAAGTCAAGTGTTAGTTCACAAAAGTTTTTGATTTTAGATCTCTGTGTTCATCTCATCTTGTGTTCTTGCTCAACCAGCTCTCACATTCTCAGGTCAGACTTAGACATTATTTTTTGGAAGCTGTTCCAGACTTGTCTCCCTGAGAGCAGGCCTCCTTTGGAAGCTGTTCCAGACTTGTCTCCCTGAGAGCAGACCTCCTTTGGGAGCTGTTCCAGACTTGTCTCCCTGAGAGCAGACCTCCTTTGGGAGCTGTTCCAGACTTGTCTCCCTGAGAGCAGGCCTCCTTTGGTAGCTGTTCCAGACTTGTCTCCCTGAGAGCAGACCTCCTTTGGGATCTGTTCCAGACTTGTCTCCCTGAGAGCAGACCTCCTTTGGGCGCTGTTCCAGACTTGTCTCTCTCAGAGCAGGCCTCCTAAACCACGAATAAATACACAATTTACAATGATTATCACACGGGACGAGATCCCTTATCATCTCCACAATATACGCGGCACGAAAGCCAAATTCCCAAACTACAGCGTACTGTGTAAAGGCACGGGGACGAAGACCAAACAAACACATATACAAAACACAGGGTAGAGACCCAAACAAAAGAGCGAGGAGTACTTCAAATAAATACACAATCGCAAAATGATTATCACACGGGACGAGACCCGTAATCATCTGCACAATATACGTGGCACTCAAGCCAAAACAACACAGCACAGGTTCTCACACGAACCAACGGACATTGGAACAATAATCGCCAGGACAATGGTACACCAAGGGCACACTTATACAATTACTAATCACTGGGAATAGGGACCAGGTGTGCGTAATGGCAGTTCCAGAGGGATCCGTGACAGATAGCTCTGATTCCATTATATGGCAGGGGTTAAAAAGAACAGCTCCCACAGTCTTCTTATTATCAATGTCTTTCAAACAATCATCAGTAATTTGTGTCAGTGCAGTACATGTTGGGTGCCCTTCTCTATAAGCATGCTGGAAGTCTGTTAAATTCTTTACAAAGATATAACATTGTATTTGGTGAAATACCATTTTTTCCAACAGTTTGCTAAGAGCTGGCAGCAAGCTGATGGCAGCAACCAGTAAAATGCTTTCCATTCATTATTTATTAGGTTTTGATGCATGATTACGATGGCTCACTGTTTAAATTTGGCAATTCCTGAATTTGGCCACTTTTCTAATTAACCTTTCTGATCTCCCCATCCCGGATCCGGGATCGTGAATACAGACTCAAGCTCATTACCATAACGCAACGTTAACTATTCATGAAAATCGCAAATGAAATGAAATAAATATGCTAGCTCTCAAGCTTAGCCTTTTGTTAACAACACTGTCATCTCAGATTTTCAAAATATGCTTCTCAACCATTGCAAAACAAGCATTTGTGTAACAGTATTGATGGCTAACGTAGCATTTAGCATTAGCATTCAGCTGGCAACATTTACACAAAAAAACAGAAAAGCATTCAAATAAAATCATTTACCTTTGAAGAACTTCAGATGTTTTCAATGAGGAGACTCTCAGATAGCAAATGTTCAGTTTTTCCTGAAAGATTATTTGTTTAGGACAAATCGCTCCGTTTTCTGCGTCACGTTTAGCTATGAAAAAAACCCTGTATCCAGGATTGTGTAAATCTATCAGCAAGCTCATTAGCATAACACAACGTTAACTATTTATGAAAATCGCAAATGAAATGAAATAAATATGCCATCTCTCAAGCTTAGCCTTTTGTAAACAACACTGTCATCTCAGATTTTCAAAATATGCTTCTCAACCATAGGAAAACAATCATTTGTGTAAAAGTAGCTAGCTAGCGTTAGCATTTCGCGTTAGCATTTAGCGTTAGCATTAGCGTTAGCATCCAGCACGCAACATTAACAAATACATAAAAGCCTTCAAATAAAATCATTTACCTTTGAAGAACTTCTGATGTTTTCAATGAGGATACTCTCAGTTAGATAGCAGATGCTCAGTTTTTCCAAAAAGATTCCTTGTGTATTAGAAATAGCTCCGTTTTATACATCACATTTGGCTACCAAAAAAAATCCGAAAATTCAGTCCTCAAAACGCGAACTTTTTTCCAAATTAACTCCATAATATCGACTGAAAACATGGCAAACGTTGTTTAGAATCAATCATCAAGGTGTTTTTCACATATCTCTTCATTGATACATCGTTCTTGGACACATGCTTTCTCCCCTGAATCAAATGGTAAAGTAGAAGCAGCTGGCAATTGCGCACCGAATTCGACGCAGGACACCAGGCGGACACTTGGAAAATGTAGTCTCTTATGGTCAATCTTCCAATGATATGCCTACAAATACGTCACAATGCTGCTAAGACCTTGGGCGAACGACAGAAAGTGTAGGCTCATTCGTTGCGCAATCACAGCCATATAAGGAGAGAATGGAAAACAGAGCTTCAGAAATTCTGCTAATTCCTGGGTGATGCATCATCTTGGTTTCGCCTGTAGAATGAGTTCTGGGGCACTTACAGACAAAATCTTTGCAGATTCTGAAACTTCAGAGTGTTTTCTTTCCAAAACTGTCAAGAATATGCATAGTCGAGCATCTTTTCGTGACAAAATATTGCGCTTAAAACGGGAACGTTTTTTATCCAAAAATGAAATAGCGCCCCTAGAGATGCAACTGGTTAAGGTATAGGGGAATGAATAAGTATAAGAATACTTTTGAAAAGATAACAATATGATTTAGTCTTCTAAATGAGAATTGGTTGTTTTATGGTAACTTATGCACTGTCAGGTAGCCACGCTACCAGTAGCCACAGGTGGGCACAAACATGATGAGACGACCCCTTTTCTGCCCAAGTATACAAGCCCTGTGACGCAATTCACACCAGACCACGCAAACCAACTGTGTTGAAAATGGTTGATTTTCTAAGACCAGAAAATATGAAGCGGATGTTCAAATGACAAGACCATACATCGTGGAGCTTTAGCTACACGGCTGGAAATGGTTCAACTCTGAGACTATCGATTCACTACAGAAGTAAGAAATCCTAGGCAGTCGAACTACCAGTCTGCAGTCTGAAATGTACGAAGCCTAGGACAAGAATATCGACAACCGCTGAAACTTCTATTCTATGCGACAAGCATGGGTACGCCTGACGTATTCATTATGAACACAACCATAGACTTTATATCGATTGACACTCCAGCAGATGGACCGGTGACCACAGAGAGAGACTACAAGACATACACTCGTAAATATGTCAATTGCAATTTATTTTTCGAATGACCGGTCGTTCATGTAAAGTGTTAGCAATTTCTACCAGTGTAGTTATCAGCTGTGAGTTTCCTGCTGTTGAGCGGTCCACACCCCTTTCCTTTGTCTACCAAGCCGTCATATTGGTTTCAACCACTAGGAGCTTTTTCTTTGTAATACTCAACGTATGAACTAGTTGTGTGTGTTTCATGTATTTCTGTGATTTTATTAGTTAGTAAGTAAATAAATAATTAAGCCAATTTGAATATTGTTGATTAATAATTTATGCTAGGGTTCGTGCAGATATCCAAGGGTTTGCGACATTCAGTAATGAGAAATGATGAGGTCATAATAATACATTAAATACAAGACTGTACTCGATTCGGGAAATAGAGATTCTATAAACATTTTCCCGTGGTGCCCCCCGACGTCCAAGTTAATTAAAGGTTACATGATTAGTTTAGTCACGTAATAATAGTTACACATAGAGAAATGATTTGATAAAATAACAGTCTTCACATTTACTGATAGTCACAGACACAACACTTGTTAGCCACTCCTTTTGCCCCATCTCTTTCAACTATATTGTTTTTTAATTCCTCACCAATCCAAGGAGATTTAACAGTTCTAACAGTCAGTTCCTTAAAAGGTTTATCAATAATTGGAAGAAGCTTTTTCATAACTTCATTACGTGCAGTGTCTGGATTCTCCTTTTTAAACGCATCAGACCTACAACATATTTTTTACATTATCTTTTACAAAGTATTTTAGGCCAAATTTTTGGAACCTTTCCTGGATATAGCCACTATATTGTGATCACTGCATCCAATTGTCACGCCCTGACCTTAGTTATCTTTGTTTTCTTTATTATTTGATTAGGTCAGGGTGTGACAAGGGTGGTGTGCTTAGTATTTGTATTGTCTAGGGGATTATCGAGTCTAGGGGTTTATATGTCTATGGTTGCCTGGATTGGTTCTCAATCAGAGGCAGCTGTTTATCGTTGTCTCTGATTGGGAACCATATTTAGTTAGCCATATTCCTTGGTTTATCTGTGGGTTATTGTCTATGTAAAGTTGCATGTCAGCACTAGTTGTTTATAGCTTCACGTTCATTTTGTTTACGTGTTCAAGTGTTCTTCGTTAAATAAATAAGAGGAATGTATTCTCATCACGCTGCGCCTTGGTCTCCTCGTTACAACGAACGTGACACCAATAGGTATGGATATAGCTTTAGAGCAAAGCTCTACAGTATTAGTAAAGATGTGATAAATACATGTGGATGATATAATTCCTGTAGTCTTTGTAAACACCCTGGTAGGTTGATTAATAACCTGAACCAGATTACAGGCACTGGTTACAGTGAGAAGCTTCCTCTTGAGTGGACAGCTTGATGAAAACCAGTCAATATTCAAGTCCCCAAGAAAGTAGACCTCTCGGTTTACATTACATACACTATCAAGCATTTCACCCACATTATCTAGATACTGACTGTTAGCACTTGGTGGCCTATAGCAACACCCTAAAACAATAGGCTTTAGATAAGGCAGGATAACTTGCAACCACAACACCTCAATAACATTTGGATCAGAATATAAACAGCAATACCTCCCCTATGGGCATTCCTGTCTCTTTTGTAGATGTTATATCCTTGTATTGCTACTGCTGTATCATGAAGACTGTCTCTCTCAGTTGGTAGAGCATGACGCTTGCTTTGCCAAGATAGTGGGATTTGATTACCGGGACCACCCATATTGAAATTTCATGCATAACTGTAAGTCTCCTTGGACAAAAGCGTCTGCAAAATGGCAAATATTATTGAGAGTTTGGGACTAGAAGGTTTATCTGCAATTATACAACGAGTGTGTCTTATCCTCGATGCTGATTGGTTAAAACTGCATTCCAGCCGGTGTCTATTCAACAAGTTACCACCGGCTAAAGCTTTGACGTTGAACTGCCATATTCACTCTGTTCCATCTCACTGCAAAATCCCCTGTCTCATCAGCCTACCCGGACAATTTATAAACTTGATCTCCACTGTATAAAGTATCTAGACATTATGTCCCATTTATTTATTTATTTATTTTGCATCTGCATAAGCATTATTTATATCTGCATAAACATTTGACACACTGACATTTGCAACATTGTTTCGATATTGAAATTCAATTAAATCTCAATTCAATTCATCGGGAGTCGGGATGAGACAGACAGGCAGACAGCTTTTCTCAGCCAGTCGAAATCATGAATCAGAAACTTTTTATTTCTATAAACAGACAAATGTCAATAGAAAACAGCTAACATTTCCAGCTTCACTTTGAAGTGAAGCTGTGTTGTTGGCTAGCTCCTCTGTGCAACAGTGTCCTGATGAGAGAGCATATTTGCCAGGTGAAATCGTGCATCATTAGCTCATTCTCATGGATGTATCCAAATAAATATCACTAGAAAAAAAATCTTAAACAAATGCAGCTACTGTTACGATCTTTGAAAGATGTATTAGACCAAGGTGCAGCGTCGTAAGCTTTTTGTTGATGAACACCAAAAAAACAACAAAAGATAAACAAACGTAAAGTTCTGAAGGCTATACAGCAACTAACAAAATCAAGATCCCACAACTGAAGGTGGGAAAAAGGGCTGCCAAAGTATTAGCCCCAATCAGAGACGACGATAAACAGCTGCCTCTGATTGGGAACCATACTAGGCCAACAAAGAAATAGAAAGCATAGATTTGCCCACCCAAGTCACACCCTGACCTAACCAAATAGAGAATAAACAAGACTCTCTAAGGTCAGGGCGTGACCGCTACTTTGCTGTTGTTCTTGCTGCACTGTTTGCTATGACTGTAAGTTAGCCATAGTTGGCTAGCCAGCAAGCAAGGGATAAGAATGTGGCCAGACAGTATGTCAATAGAACATTTAGAACGAATGTCCATAGATACAGAACAAATAGACTTAACGTCCCTGGCAACCGAGCTGATAGAACGAACGACTAACTGGCTTGGGTAGCAACCCTAGAATCGTGTCAGGACTATATCTCTTGGGAGTATGAATAAATTCATCAAAATAAAGTTAATGAAAATATGTCAATCGTTATTTGAAAACTGTATGTTGATAACCTGTTCTATAAAATGATAATGCCCGATAAACCGGTGTTTGAAGGACGACACCCGTGCCAATATATCCTCCAAACATCGGCTTATCGGGCATTTTCATTTAAAAAGATGATTCTGAGAGTAATTGGCAACAAACGTTGTAAACCCTCATTGGTTTGAATGGTGTGTATATTTTTTATTTTTGCATTCTTTTGAACTTAACAACATAAATTGGGTTATTTAGAGTACTATATAGGTAGAGCATTTTGAAAAGAATAAGGCTAGGTTAATATATACATTTTTACAAAAATGCAGATTGAATCTTACAGTCCCAAACTCTTGATTATTATTATTGATTTGGCCCCTACACTTGATTAACACATGATTCTGGTTTATTGGTCTGTTACTCTGGGGCTCCTGGTTTTGATGAATCCAAACATGATTCTGGTTTATTGGTCTGTTACTCTGGGGTTCCTGGTTTTGATGAACCCAAACATGATTCTGGTTTATTGGTCTGTTACTCTGGGACTCCTGGTTTTGATGAATCCAAACATGATTCTGGTTTATTGGTCTGTTACTCTGGGGCTCCTGGTTTCGATGAATCCAAACATGATTCTGGTTTATTGGTCCGTTACTCTGGGGCTCCTGGTTTTGATGAATCCAAACATGATTCTGGTTTATTGGTCCGTTACTCTGGGGCTCCTGGTTTTGATGAATCCAAACATGATTCTGGTTTATTGGTCTGTTACTCTGGGGCTCCTGGTTTTGATGAATCCAAACATGATTCTGGTTTATTGGTCTGTTACTCTGGGGCTCCTGGTTTCGATGAATCCAAACATGATTCTGGTTTATTGGTCTGTTACTCTGGGGTTCCTGGTTTTGATGAATCCAAACATGATTCTGGTTTATTGGTCCGTTACTCTGGGACTCCTGGTTTTGATGAATCCAAACATGATTCTGGTTTATTGGTCTGTTACTCTGGGGTTCCTGGTTTTGATGAATCCAAACATGATTCTGGTTTATTGGTCCGTTACTCTGGGACTCCTGGTTTTGATGAATCCAAACATGATTCTGGTTTATCGGTCCGTTACTCTGGGGCTCCTGGTTTTGATGAATCCAAACATGATTCTGGTTTATTGGTCCGTTACTCTGGGACTCCTGGTTTTGATGAATCCAAACATGATTCTGGTTTATTGGTCCGTTACTCTGGGGCTCCTGGTTTTGATGAATCCAAACATGATTCTGGTTTATTGGTCCGTTACTCTGGGGTTCCTGGTTTTGATGAATCCAAACATTATTCTGGTTTATTGGTCCGTTACTCTGGGGTTCCTGGTTTTGATGAATCCAAACATGATTCTGGTTTATTGGTCCGTTACTCTGGGTTTGATAGTGTGATGTTTTCCATGCATATCATTTCTGATTAATCCCTCGCCTGAGCAAATATTCTGCAGCCAGTCGCTCGTAGGATGGACGCCTTATCTCTCTCTCTCCAGATCCTGCCCCTGTCGCACGCACGCACGCACACACACACACACGCACACGCGCGCACACACGCACACACGCACACACACACACACACACACACAAACACACACACACACACACACACACACACACACACACACACACACTGAAGAGTGGGTGTAAATAGACAGCTGTTCACCGGGCTCCTGTTCCTAATTCCACTCAGAGTAGAAATACCCATCATACTCAGTTCCCGGCTGATAGGTGGATAGAGAGGAGAGGGGGTGGGGAGAAGCCACAGTGTCTATCTCTCCCCAGTAAAGATAGAAAAAAAAAGATATGGATGAAAAAACAAGGCAATCAAGCCCGGGGCTTGTGTGGCGTTATACATGAGTGTCTCGCGCTTATCCACGCGGGCTTCTGCCCTTTCTATTCCTCCGCCATCCCTCCCTGTCTCTCTCTCCCTTTCCCTCCATCCCCCCATCCATCCATCTCTGTCCCTAGGGGAAGGTTCTTTCCTCAGGTCTAGCCATAGTGTGTTAACTGCCAGAGTGCTCATACATGTTTATTTCCTTTGTGAGAGAGAAATATCAATAATGAGGTATTGACAGAGACATAATCTGTGTATTCTACTTGTCCCTCGCACGTCTCCCTAGATACCTGATTCAAGATCAATAACTGCTTATGATCTGAAAGTGACTACTCCGGACAGAGATACATACATGCACTGATTCTCATGGGACAAAGTTTTAATAAACATTGAAAAAAATAATAAACTATAACAGCAAGCAGCCATTACTCGGGGCGGCAGGATAGCCTAGTGGTTTGAGTGTTGGACTAGTAATCGAAAAGTTGAAAGATCAAATCCCCAAGCTGACAAGGTAAAATAATTGTCATTCTGCCCCTGAACAAGGCAGTTAACCCACCGTTCCTAGGCCGTTATTGAAAATAAGGATTTGTTCTTTAACTGACTTGCCTAGTTAAATAAAACAATTGCGTGGATTCAAGCATCAATACTTAATTATGTTAATGTTTTTTTTTTCATAGATATTCTAGTTATTACTATTACTAGTCACCAGAAATAATAATGTTATGTGTTGTTGTAGTGCCAGACTCAATCATGTAGACTAGAGAAACTTCAGAGTGAATTTTGGGTAATTTTTTTGTTTACTCCCCTCTGAAGTATATCAACCAGAAGCTAGGAAAGGAGGAAAGGAGGGAGGAGAGGAGGGAGGAGAGGAGGGAGGAGAGGAAAGGAGGAGAGAAGGGAGGAGAGGAGGGAGGAAAGGAGAGAGGAGAGGAGGGAGGAGAGGAAAGGAGGAAAGGAGGGAGGAGAGGAGGGAGGAGAGGAGGGGGGAGAGGAGGGAGGAAAGGAAGGAGGAGAGGAGGGAGGAGAGGAGGGAGGAAAGGAGGAAAGGAGGGAGGAAAGGAGGGAGGAGAGGAGGGAGTAAAGGAGGGAGGAGAGGAGGGAGGAAAGGAGGGAGGAGAGGAGGGAGGAGAGGAGGGAGGAGAGGAGAGGAGGGAGGAGAGATTTGGAGGGGCGGTGTCAGAGAAAGGGAAGAGAAGGAAGAGTGGTGGAGGAAGACAGATGAGGGTAGGATGAGGGGAAAATACATAGTAGATGGGAAGAGAAGGAGAAGGGAGGAGAAGGAAGGAGAAGGGAGGAGAATGGGGATGGGGAGAGATAGATGAGGGCAGTGGAGGAGGAGGGGATGAGAGGGAGGAGGGATATAGAGGGGCAGTGGAGGAGGAGGGGATGAGAGGGAGGAGGGATATAGAGGGGCAGTGGAGGAGGAGTGGGTGAGAGGGAGGAGGGATATAGAGGGGCAGTGGAGGAGGAGGGGATGAGAGGGAGGAGGGATATAGAAGGGCAGTGGAGGAGGAGTGGGTGAGAGGGTGGAGGGATATAGAGGGGCAGTGGAGGAGGGGGGGTGAGAGGGTGGAGGGACATGGGGGGGGCTGTGGAGTGGGGGGGGGATAAAGGACTAGCGGGGTCTTTGTGAAAAGGCGTGATTATTGACTGTCCTAGGAGAGGTGGGTGGGGGGGGGGTGATTTTTGTCCTAGGGGGGCTTTTGTCTGAGTCCCAGGAGAGAAAGGGTTACCGCCACTCAGCCTCAGGGAAGACGAGAGTGGCGGCGCCGCACTGTGTCTGTGTATGTATGTGTGTTGGTTGTGTGTGTGTGTGTGTGTGTGTGTGTGTGGTGTGTGTGTTGGTTGTGTGTGTTGGTTGTGTGTGTGTGGTGTGTGTATTAGGGAAGGGCTGATGCAGGTTTGAGCGATGATGATGGGGTCCTCCACTGTTTTCTAAAATCACTCCTTCTCCCCCCCCTCTACACACACACACACACACACTCACACAGAAATTCTTAAATGTTTTCATGTACGGTGCCAGGGATGATGGAGCCTTGGGGTAAGACTAGTCTTTTGAAGTATCTTTGCTGAGATGATATTATGTTAGAGAGTAGGGAGCATACTAGCAGTGGTCAGATGTTGTTACTGCACATGGCGGTTGTGTATGTTAGATTTACACTGCGTTAACCAACCCATTACCTTCATGTTTCAAGATGTCACTGCTGCCTCAGCACAATAAAGCCACACACACACACACACACACACACACACATACAAAACTCTCCATACTGAACAGTAGATTGATGCTCATCCTACCTGAGAGGAAGCACAGTGAGAGGGAGCCTCAGTCTCAGAGTGTGAAGGACTGGAGCGCTCCACTGCCCACAGGGCTCAGTGGTGAGACACTCACTGCTGCAGGTCCCATCTGCCTACCAAATCACTGGTAGAGGGAGAGAGGGGGAGAGAGGGGTAGGGAGAGAGGGTGTGAGAGGGTGTGAGATGGGGGGAGAGGGGTAGGGGGTAGGGAGAGCGGGGGAGAGGGGCAGGGGAGGGTGAGAGAGCGGGAGAGAGGGGGGGAGAGGGTGTGAGATGGGGGGAGAGGGGTAGGGGGTAGGGAGAGAGGGGCAGAGGGGGAGAGAGGGTGTGAGATGGGGGGGAGAGAGATGGGAGAGAAATTATGAAAACATACCACAAAGCTGCTGTGTTGTTCAATGATCATGTAACCAGGTCAAAAATCCTTACCTATGGCTCACAATGCTCCCACACGGGGAAATAGAGCCTGCGAGTAGAGTCGTGTCCAAGTAGTCCACACGTAGCTAGGACTCTATAGCTCTATGTATGTGGAAAACATTTCATCACAGGTAAAACATTTAACTTGACTAGTATAGTCTGTTTGTAACTTCACTCACTACTTGTAGCTGTACAGTCTGTTTGTTTGTCTTGTTGGTCTTGGCTAGCTTAATGTTCCAGTAAGTAGCTAGCTAGCATTCACTCGTGGCAGTTGATGCCATCATGAAAAGGGGCACGAGGCAAACCCTACGATATAGAACATAGTGTAAGTAGTGAGAACACTCGGGAGCAGGCAAAAATGGATCTGTGGACGTGTGTTTTTCTTCAATGTAGATCTGCACTAAAACAAGAAAAACAAGAAAATTGCCAAGGTGACTGTGGGTCCCCCCCCCCCCCCCCCCCAGGCGAACGAGGACGGACGCTCTATCCTATACCGACTGGGAGTATAGAAGTCCATGAAAGTGGAATCTTCTCGATATTCCTGTATGTCTTGTCTGTTCTATCACTTCCCTACATTCATCTTATTACATTCTGAGGACTCTCTTTAACGGAGGTTTTAAAATGCCAGAACATCCCTTTTCCTTGGAGATGTAGAGTGATTAGAGATAACTGCATACTGTGTGACTATCTTAGATGGTGGCTGGATTGAGTGCATCGTGTACAGGGGATGAACTTTAAATACCAAGTTGAGTAATGGACCGCACACACACACACACACACACGCAGACACAGGCGCACACACACACACGCACACTGACACACACACACACACACACACACATCGACGGGACAGTAGTGGAGAGGGTAGTAAGTTTTAAGTTACTCAGAGTACATGTCACGGACAAACTGAATTGGTCCACCCACACAGGCTGAAGAAACTCGGCTTGTCACCAAAAGCACTCACAAACTTCTACAGATGCACAATCGAGACCATCTTGTCGAGCATCCTTTATCAGTCTGGTGCGGCAACTGCTCTGCCCACAACCGTAAGGCTCTCCAGAGGGTATTGAGGCCTGCACAACGCATCACCGGGGGCAAACTACCTGCCCTCCAGGACACCTACACCACCCACCACCACAGGAAGGCCATAAAGATCATCAAGGACATCAACCACCCGAGCCACTGCCGGTTCACCCTGCTATCATCCAGAAGGCAAGGTCAGTACAGGTGCATCAAAGCAGGGGCCGAGAGACTGAAAAACAGCTTCTATCTCAAGGCCATCAGACTGTTAAAACAGCCATCAGTAACATTGAGTGGCTGCTGCCAACATACTGACTCAACTCCAGCCACTTTAATAATGGAAGAATTGATGTAAAAAATGTATCACTAGCCACTTTAAACAATGCCACTTTTATATGTTTACATACCCTACATTACTCATCTCATATGTATATACTGTACTCTATACCATCCACTGCATCTTGCCTATGCCGTTCTGTACCATCACTCATTCATATATTTTTATGTACATATTCTTTATCCCTTTACACTTGTGTGTATAAGGTAGTTGTTGTGAAATTGCTAGGTTAGATTGCACATTGGTTATTACTGCATTGTAGGAACTAGAAGCACAAGCATTTTGCTACACTCGCATTAACATCTGCTAACCATGTGTATGTGACAAATAACATTTGAGTTGACACAACACATGCTATTTGTAGGTCTAGATTCAGCTTGGAAGAATTATTTATTCCTTTTAGAAGAAAAAAATCCCTTTTACCAACTTTTTTTGAATTTTTATTAATGTTTATTACATTTGATTAGCTACCTATTTTTTTTTAAAGCAAATAGGTCCATAGCCGCAGGAACGAAGGGTTTTAAAGTGCTGCATCACCGCCTGAAAAATCTGATTAAAACTATATATTCATTAAAAAAATATACAAATGTAGTGCACTGGGCCTTTACTAGTATTAGTGAACCGATATAGATGTCTGTAGCGGGGTCAAATGTGGTGCACTGGGCCTTTACTAGTATTAGTGAACAGATACAGATGTCTGTAGCGGGGTCAAATGTGGTGCACTGGGCCTTTACTAGTATTAGTGAACAGATATAGACGTCTGTAGCGGGGTAAAATGTGGTGCACTGGGCCTTTACTAGTATTAGTGAACAGATACAGATGTCTGTAGCGGGGTCAAATGTGGTGCACTGGGCCTTTACTAGTATTAGTGAATCGATATAGATGTCTGTAGCGGGGTCAAATGTGGTGCACTGGGCCTTTACTAGTATTAGTGAATCGATATAGACGTCTGTAGCGGGGTCAAATGTGGTGCACTGGGCCTTTACTAGTATTAGTGAACAGATACAGATGTCTGTAGCAGGGTCAAATGTGGTGCACTGGGCCTTTACTAGTATTAGTGAACAGATACAGATGTCTGTAGCGGGGTCAAATGTGGTGCACTGGGCCTTTACTAGTATTAGTGAATCGATATAGATGTCTGTAGCGGGGTCAAATGTGGTGCACTGGGCCTTTACTAGTATTAGTGAATCGATATAGACGTCTGTAGCGGGGTCAAATGTGGTGCACTGGGCCTTTACTAGTATTAGTTAACAGATATAGATGTCTGTAGCGGGGTCAAATGTGGTGCATTGGGCCTTTACTAGTATTAGTGAACAGATATAGACGTCGGTAGCGGGGTCAAATGTGGTGCACTGGGCCTTTACTAGTATTAGTGAACCGATATAGACGTCGGTAGCGGGGTCAAATGTGGTGCACTGGGCCTTTACTAGTATTAGTGAACAGATATAGATGTCTGTAGCAGGGTCAAAAAATAAATTCAGCATCTCCGCTTCTTCAAAAAAAGGTACAGTAGTTGTATAATTGCCAGAGTATGTTTATCTAAGCAACAACCACAAAACCTTTCTATCCTATCATCCAATATAATCCATCTATTAGTGCTGCTGCCCTTCACTAAGCTAACGTTGCTAAGTCATCATTGACATTAAGCCTATGAACCTTCAGGCATGTTTCAGGTGGCAGGTAAATAGCCAATGACCTTTCTCCTACTTTAATAAAGCTAATTGTAATCATTCAACATTTACCCCTGTCACTTCCTGGCCATGTCACGCTGAAATACATCTGGAGCACATTAATAACAAACATTCAGAATGACCCGTCTGTAAATTTGTTTAACATTTAGATAAAGCTGGCCTGGTGTGATAATAATCTCCTGTCAGAATGTAATTGTAGCCTTTTACATATAATGGGGACAGGAAGTTAGTAGCATGGGACTGTTTGGAATTGAATGAGAATACCGTATATCCTTAGATGCTGATGATCTCATAGTTTGCATGTTTTATTTTACATTTGTATTAGTCGTGTGTACAGGAAACACATGGTATACACCGTCCAATGAAATGCTTCCTGGCAGGTTCCTTCTCTACAATGCAACAATAATGAGGAATAATAAAGGATAAGAATATGAACATAAAGTAAATGGCTCAGTAGAATAGAATAAACAGTTTAGGATCAGTATAATACAGGAAGGCACAATTTATAGTCCAAAATGTACATATGTTTTGGGGAAGGAGGGATGGTGGGTAGTGTATAAACTGAGCAGTATAGTAACAGTCTGGTAGCAGAAGTGTTGATGTGTAGCATGAATGTACTGTTAATGTGTGTGTGTGTGTGTGAGTGATTGAGTGAGTGAGTGAGTGAGTGAGTGAGTGAGTGAGTGAGTGAGTGAGTGAGTGCTGAGGTACAGAGAGTCAGTGCAGGTAGTCAGTCCGGTTCAAGTGTTTAGCAGACTGATGGCTTGTAGATAAAAACTGTATCTGATACCTGTTGGTATCAGACCTCATTTTCCGATAGCACCTGCCTGACTGTAAGGGAGAGAACTGCTTGTGTGTGGGGTCCTTGAAGATGCTTACGTGCCTTACTCAGGCACAGTTTCAAGTAGATGTCCTGGATGGGTTTGAACAAGGATCCAGTGATGCACTGGTTCGTCTTCACCAAAAGCTGGAGGGCCTTGCGGTCGTGGAAAGAGCAATTCACGTACCAGGCCGTGATGCAACCGGTCAGGACGCTCTCGATGGTGCAGCGGTAGTGTTTGGAGAGGACCGGGGTGGTACACTGAATTTCTTCAGCCCCCTTAGGAAGTAGAGATGCTGTTGCGCCCTCTTGGCAAGAGTGGCGGTGTTGTTGGTCCATGTCAAGTCCTTTGTGATGTGGATGCCAAGGAACTTAAAACTGCTGACTCTCTCTAATGCAGTCCAGTTGATGTGGATCGGGGGCATGTTCCCTCCTCTGCTTCCTGAAGTCAACAATCAACTCCTTTGTTTTGCTGATGTTGAGGGAGAGGTTGTTGTCCTGGCACCACAATGCCAGTTCACTTACTGTACTTCCTTCCTGTAGTCTGACTCATCATTGTTGGTTATCAGGACTACAACCGTGGGGTCATCAGCATACTTGATGATGGAGTTGGTGTCGCGCAAGGTCACAGGGAGAGACAGTAGAGGGCTGAGGACACACCCCTGGGGGACTCCTGAGTTAAGAGTCAGTGTGGAGGAGGTATTGTTGCTAATCCTCACACGCTGTGCTCTGCCTGTCATGAAGTTCAGGATCCAGAGGGTGTTGTCCAAAGCCGGGGCTCTGAGCTTGATGTAATGCCTCTTTGTTGTTGTACTCTGTTGTTGAGTGAAGTAATATTATTCAGCTATTTTCAAGTTGTAATGTTTGTGCTTTTTCTTATTAAAGTCAAAATTGTGTACTAAGTCTATATGGTTCATTTTGAGGAGAGCATTTTTAAGTACTCTCTCTGAAATACTAATTCAAGGCTCTTTATTGGCACATTGTCTCCATTAAGCCCACATCAGGCACATAGGCACCCATATACAACCCCTGTGACAGGACTATCGTCTAAACAGGTATGTAATACCAATACCAGGCTGAATGTAAAAGCCTGTAATTAAACCTAAATGACATGTCCTTGAATCTGCTGGTGCTGCAGATATTGTCAAGTCCTTTTCTGAAGATCAGCAACAAAATCATTTTCCCTTCACACTTCTCCTTATTAAATCTCGTATCCATTTCAATCTTACATTTTCTTCCAAATCTTATACTATATCCAGTTGAAGTCGGAAGTGTACATACACCTTAGCAAAATACATTTCAACTCAGTTTTTCACAATTCCTGACATGTAATCCTACTAAAAATTCCCGGTTTTAGGTCAGTTCGGATCACCATTTTATTTTAAGAATGTGAAATGTCAGAATAATAGTAGAGTGATTTCTTTCAGAATATATTTCTTTCAACACATTCCCAGTGGGTCACAAGTTTACATACACTCCATTCGTTTTTGGTAGCGTTGCCATAACATTGTTTAACTTCCCACAATAAGTTGGGTGAATTTTGGCCCATTCCTCCTTACATAGCTGGTGTAACTGAGTCCGGTTTGTAGACCTCCTTGCTCGCACACGCTTTTTTCAGTTCTGCCCACACATTTTCTATAGGATTGAGGTGAGGGCTTTGTGATGGCCACTCCAATGCCTTGACTTTGTTGTCCTTAAATAATTTTGCCACAACTTTGGAAGTATGCTTGGTGTCATTGTCCATTTGGAAGACCCATGTGCCTGACTGATGTCTTGAGATGTTGCTTCAAAATATCCACATAATTTTGCGTCTTCATGATGCCATCTATTTTGTGAAGTGCACCAGTCCCCCCTGCAGCAAAGCACCCCCACAACATGATGCTGCCACCCCCGTGCTTCACAGTTGGGATGGTGTTCTTCGGCTTGCAAGGCTCTCCCTTTTTCCTTCAAACATAACGATGGTCATTATGGCCAAACAGTTCTATTTTTGTTTCATCAGACCAGAGGACATTTCTCCAAAAAGTACAATCTTTGTCCCCATTTGCAGTTGCAAACCGTAGTCTGGCTTTTTTATGGTGGTTTTGGAGCAGTGGCTTCTTCCTTGCTTAGTGGCCTTTCAGGTTATTTTGATATAGGACTCGTTTTACTGTGACTATATATACTTTTGTACCTGTTTCCTCCAGCATCTTTGCTGTTGTTCTGGGATTGATTTGCGCTTTTCGCACCAAAGTACGTTCATCTATAGGAGGTCCCATGGTGTTTATCTTTGCATACTATTGTTTGTAAAAAAAAATATGTAGTAACTTCAGGCGTTTGGAAATTGCTCCCAAGGATGAACCAGACTTGTGGAGGTCCCAAAAGAAATTCTAAGGTCTTGGCTGATTTCTTTTGATTTTCCCATGATGTCAAGCAAAGAGGCACTGCGTTTGAAGGTAGGCCTTGAAATACATCCACAGGTACAAATCCAATTGACTCAAATGATGTCAATTAGCCCTTCAGAAGCTTCTAAAGCCATGACATAATTTTCTGGAATTTTCCAAGCTGTTTAAAGGCACAGTCAACTTAGTGTGTGTAAACTTCTGACTCACTGCAATTGTGATACAGTGAATTATAGGTGAAATAATCTGTCTGGTAACAATTGTTGGAACAATTACATGTGTCATGCACAAAGTAGATGTCCTAACCGATATGTGAAAACTATAGTTTGTTAATAACAAGAAATTTGTAGAATGTTTCAAAAACAAGTTTTAAAGACTCCCGACTTCAACTGTATATATTCAACAAACTTCCAACTTCAACTGTATATATATATATATATTATTATATATAGTATATAGTTTATATAGCATATACAGTGTATACACTACATGATTAAAGTATGTGGTCACCTGCTTGTCGAACATCTCATTCCAAAATCATGGACATTAATATGGAGTTGACCCCCCCTTTGCTGCTATAACAGCCTCCACTCTTCTGGGAAGTCTTTTCACAAGATGTTGGAACATTCTATGGATACTTGCTTCCTTTCAGCCACAAGAGCATTAGTGAGGTCGGGCACTGATGTTGGGCGATTAGGGCTGGCATGCATTCACCGTTCCAATTCATCCCAAATGCGTTCAGTGGGATTGAGGTCAGGTTTCTGTACAGGCCAGTCAAGTTCTTCCACACCTATCTCGACAAACTATTTCCGTATGGCCCTCGCTTCGTGCACGGGGGTATTGTCATGCTGAAAATGTTGCCACAAAGTTGGAAGCACAGAATCATCTAGAATGACTCTGTATTCTGTAGCCTTCAGATTCCTTTTCACTGGAACTAAGTGGCCTAGGCCGAACCATCAAAAACAGCCCCAGACCATTATTCCTCATCCACCAAACTTTACAGTTAGCACTATGCATTGGTGCACGTAGAGTTCTACTGGCATCACTCCAGAGAACATGTTTCCACTGCTCCAGAGTCCAATGGCGGCGAGCTTGACACCACTCAAGCCGACGCTTGGCATTGAGCATGGTGATCTTAGGCTCGGCCATGGAAACCCATTTCATGAAGCTCCCGACAAACAGTTATTGTGCTGACGTTGCTGCCAGAGGCAGTTTGAAACTCAGTAGTGAGTGTTGCAACCGAGGACAGATGATATTTACGTGCTAACAGCACTCAGCGGTCCTGTTCTGTGAGCTTGTGTGGCCTAACACTTTGCGGCTGAGACGTTTTTGCTCCCAGACGTTTCCACTTCACAATAACAGCACTTACAGTTGACCGGGGAAGCTCTAGAAGGGCAGAAATTTGCCCAACTGACTTGTTAGAAAGGTGACATCCTATGACGGTGCCACTTTGAAAGTCACTGAGCTCTTCAATAAGGCCATTTTACTGCCATCGTTTCTCTATGGAGATTGCATGGCTGTGTGCTCAATTTTATACACCTGTCAGCAACGGCTGTGGCTGAAATAGCTGAATCCACTAATTTGATGTGCCCACATATTTTGGTATATATCTCCGTTCACCCATTTCCACCCCCTCCATCACTCTCCCCTTTCACCCCTCACCCCTTCCACGCCTCCACCCCCTCCACCACTCTCCCCCTTCACCCCTCACCCCTTCCACACCTCCACCCCCTCCACCACTCTCCCCCTTCACCCCTCTCACCCTCCACCACTCTCCCCCTTCACCACTCACCCCTTCCACCCCTTCCACCCCTCCACCCCCTCTCCCTCCACCCCTCCTCCCTTCCACCCCTCTCCCCCTCCACATGGTGGTAGGTAGCCTAATGGTTAGAGCGTTATGCCAGTGTCTGAAAGATTGCTAGATCAAATCCTCTCCTCCTCCCCTCCACCCATTTCCCACTTCTCCTCCTCTCCTCCTCCCCTCCACCCTTTTCCCATTTCTCACTTCTCCTCCTCTCCTCCTCCCCTCCACCCATTTCCCACTTCTCCTCCTCTCCTCCTCCCTTCCACCCTTTTCTTATTTCTCCTCCTCTCCTCCTCCCCTCCACCCCGCTCCCCCTCTTCTCCTCCTCCCCTCCACCCATTTCCCACTTCTCCTCCTCTCCTCCTCCCCTCCACCCTTTTCCCATTTCTCCTCCTCTCCTCCTCCCCTCCACCCCGCTCCCCCTCTTCTCCTCCTCCCCTCCACCCATTTCCCACCTCTCCTCCTCTCCTCCTCCCCTCCACCCATTTCCCACTTCTCCTCCTCTCCTCTTCTCCTCTCCTCCCCTCCACCCCGCTCCTCCTCTCCTCCTCCCCTCCACCCATTTCCCACTTCTCCTCCTCTCCTCCTCTCCTCCTCCCCTCCCCTCCACCCATTTCCCACTTCTCCTCCTCTCCCTCTCCCCTCCACCCATTTCCCACTTCTCCTCCTCTCCCTCTCCCCTCCACCCATTTCCCACCTCTCCTCCTCCCCTCCCCTCCACCCATTTCCCACTTCTCCTCCTCTCCCTCTCCCCTCCACCGATTTCTCACCTCTCCTCCTCCCCTCCCCTCCACCCATTTCCCACTTCTCCTCCTCTCCTCCTCCCCTCTACCCATTTCCCACTTCTCCTCCTCTCCTCCTCTCCTCCTCCCCTCCACCCATTTCCCACTTCTCCTCCTCTCCTCCACCCATTTCCCACTTCTCCTCCCCTCCTCCTCCCCTCCACCCATTTCCCACTACTCCTCCTCTCCTCCTCTCCTCCACCCCGCTCCTCCTCTTCTACTATTCTGTCACCTTATGCAGCCAACCGTTTTTACCTCCTCCATCTCCAAGGGGGCGGCTGCTCAGCCGAGAAATTGCAGTGCCGCCGTGGCTGTACCGGTAGTGTAGCGGCAGAGGGAGCGGAGGCATCGGCTGGCCCTTCATTAGGTATCTACACAGGTGCTGACAGCAGAGATAACGACCAATAACACCGTATTATGTTGGAGAGTAAATGAGAAGTCTCCCGGGACCCAAGGCCTGTCATGCTTCGGGGAGTTGTGCCTGCACCGCCACCCCAGACAGAAGGCACCAGGCGCTGGAGAGATTCACCCCCCCCCCCCCTTCCTCTCCGCCCCCCTGGAACTCTCTCCTCTGGATTAAGTAGCTATAGCAGCCTGGGGGGAAAGGGTCTGGTTGGTAGAAGTGTGGATATTGTTATTTATTTCAAAAATAAATATGTATGGGAAAGATTATATTTATTTGGTCTTTATTCAAGCAGGGAGT
Source organism: Oncorhynchus clarkii lewisi (assembly GCF_045791955.1). Lineage (NCBI taxonomy): Eukaryota > Metazoa > Chordata > Actinopteri > Salmoniformes > Salmonidae > Oncorhynchus > Oncorhynchus clarkii. Next base: position 38,553,610 of record NC_092171.1, on the reverse strand, counting down.
CACCATGGAGACACCTCTGTACCCTGATGTGTCTCTCTGAGCTGTTATGGTAGCCTAGCGGTTAGTGCGTTGGGGCCACTAACCAAAAGGTTGCAAGTTTGAATATGTGAGCCGACAAGGTGAAAAATCTGCCGATGTGCCTTGGAGCAAGGTACTTAACCCTAATTTGCTCCAGAGGTGTCATACTACTATGGCTGACTCTGTAGAACAACACCTATCATACTACTATGGCTGACCCTGTAGAACAACACCTATCATACTACTATGGCTGACCCTGTAAAACAACACCTATCATACTACTATGGCTGACCCTGTAAAACAACACCTATCATACTACTATGGCTGACCCTGTAAAACAACACCTATCATACTACTATGGCTGACCCTGTAAAACAACACCTATCATACTACTATGGCTGACCCTGTAGAACAACACCTATCATACTACTATGGCTGACCCTGTAGAACAACACCTATCATACTACTATGGCTGACCCTGTAGAACAACACCTATCATACTACTATGGCTGACCCTGTAGAACAACACCTATCATACTACTATGGCTGACCCTGTAAAACAACACATTTCACTGCACCTATCATACTACTATGGCTGACCCTGTAAAACAACACCTATCATACTACTATGGCTGACCCTGTAAAACAACACCTATCATACTACTATGGCTGACCCTGTAGAACAACACATTTCACTGCACCTATCATACTACTATGGCTGACCCTGTAAAACAACACCTATCATACTACTATGGCTGACCCTGTAGAACAACACCTATCATACTACTATGGCTGACCCTGTAAAACAACACCTATCATACTACTATGACTGACCCTGTAAAACAACACATTACACTGCACCTGTCTGGTGTATGTGACAATAAACATTTTTATTTTGTATTATATTGTAACTGAATATATGGTACCTCTGACGGTGGCTATTCTCTTTGCTGCATGCACACGCCATAGATGGAGTCAAAATTGCAACTGATAATTCCCACACCCCAGCCAATGAGAATATGGGCTCCCCCCTCTTCCTCCCCTCCATCCTTCATTCCCTTCATCGTCTCTCTTTCCTCCCTATTTCCTCCCTCACTCCATTCTGCAAAGTCGTTTGGTTCCGACATCGGGACGCTCCATTGGTCAAGCCTGGTGACAGATGGAAATCCGCCTGAGCACTGAAATTAGTGATTGTTATCTCTGCTCCATCTTGGCTCGCTCTCATCATCTCGTTTCCTCATTTCGAAACCCTTCTATCCTCTCATCTTCTCCTCCCTTCATCTGCTAAAATGTATTTATTTTCGCTGTGTTTGAGAAATGTATGAGAAGGAGGAGAGGAGATGAGAGGAGACGAGAGGAGAGGAGAGGGGAAGAGAGGAGAGGAGACGAGAGGAGACGAGAGGAGAAGAGAGGAGAAGAGAGGAGAGGAGATGAGACGAGAGGAGAAGAGAAGAGAGGAGAGGGGATGAGATGAGAGGAGAGGAGATGAGAGGAGACGAGAGGAGATGAGAGGAGAGGAGAGGAGATGAGATGAGACGAGACGAGAGGAGAAGAGAAGAGAGGAGAGGGGATGAGATGAGAGGAGAGGAGATGAGAGGAGACAAGAGGAGAGTAGATGAGACGAGAGGAGAGGAGACGAGAGGAGAGGAGAGGAGAGGGGATGAGAGGAGAGGAGAGGAGATGAGAGGAGACGAGAGGAGACGAGAGGAGAGGAGAGGGGATGAGAGGAGAGGAGATGAGACGAGAGGAGACGAGAGGAGAGGAGAGGGGATGAGATGAGAGGAGATTAGATGAGAGGAGACAAGAGGAGAGTAGATGAGACGAGAGGAGAGGAGACGAGAGGAGAGGAGATGAGATGAGAGGAGAGGAGAGGAGTGGAGATGAGAGGAGACGAGAGGAGAGGGGATGAGAAGAGAGGAGATGAGATGAGAGGAGACAAGAGGAGAGTAGATGAGACGAGAGGAGAGGAGACAAGAGGAGAGGAGAGGAGAGGGGATGAGAGGAGAGGAGAGGGGATGAGAGAAGAGGAGAGGAGACGAGAGGAGAGGAGAGGGGATGAGATGAGAGGAGAGGATGAGAGGAGACAAGAGGAGAGTAGATGAGACAAGAGGAGAGGAGACGAGAGGAGAGGAGAGGAGAGGGGATGAGAGGAGAGGAGAGGAGATGAGAGGAGACGAGAGGAGAGGAGAGGGGATGAGAGGAGAGGAGATGAGATGAGAGGAGACAAGAGGAGAGGAGATGAGACAAGAGGAGAGTAGATGAGAAGAGGAGAGGCATACCCCCCTCTTTAGGCTCCCCTTTGATGGGATGAGAGGAGAGTAGAGGAGACAAGAGGAGAGTAGATGAGAAGAGGAGAGACCCCCCTCTTTAGGCTCCCCTTTGATGCTTTGTGTTGTTTCTTTTCACTCTCTCTTTTTTTTTGGGGGGGGGGGGGGGGGGGGGGGGTTACATGCCATTGCCTCCCCCCATTGAAGCGGGGTTTCCCAAACTTGGTCCCGGGGCCCTCACCTTGCCTTACACAACTGATTCAAATAACCATCTCAGAGATGTTACAATACAAGATTGAACACAGACAGAGACACAGAGAGAGAGAGAGAGATTGAGAAAGAGAAAGAGAGAGAGGGGGAGGGGGAGAGCAAGAGACAGAGAGAGAGACTAAAGAGAGAGACAGAGAGAGAGAGACAGAGAGACAGAGAGAGAGAGAGATAGAGACTAAAGAGAGAGACACAGAGAGAGAGACAGACAGAGAGAATGAGAGTCAGACAGACAGACAAGGTAGAGATATTTCCTGTTATAATATTCTGTTGTAGCATTTAGAAAAATAGGCACAATTTGTCTGTGTCGTGTTCGTCGTAAGAATTATCGGACCGAGGTGCAGTGTGATATGGTTTCCACATGTTTATTAACGGAAACGCATAAAAACTATAAACGAAACACGAAGACAATGGAGTGCTCACAGGCAACTACACATAAACAAAATCCCACCAATACAGGTGGGAAAAATAACTACTTAAATATGGTCCCCAATTAGAGAAAACGATTACCAGCTGTCTCTAATTGGGAATCATACAAAACACCAACATAGAAAAAGACACTAGAACACAACATAGACATAGATATACTAGATCACCCTCTAGTCACGCCCTGACCTACTACACCACAGAGAAACAATGGCTCACTATGGTCAGGGCGTGACAGTCTGCCAGTCTTCAAACACAAAATACTGTATTGGCTTATATACAAAATAGAGAGGAGGACAATTCTACTCAGGACAACAACCGTTTCATCAAATGCAGTTTATTTTCTGCTACTCGGGCTAGATATGCTCTTTGCCTCAGTTTGTTGTTGGTGTAATTGCAGCAACATCTAACCATGATTGTTCCCACCTGAGCTCTGATGAAAGATTATCATGTTTTAATATCCTGCTCATTCAACCCTGTAATCACTCTTTTGTGTGGGATAATCTCCTCCCACAAGCAAAAGGAGCATCTGCACCCCAAAATACATATCACGTGTGTGTGTGTGCGCAAGCGCTTGTGTGTCATGTGTGTGTGTGTGAGCATGTGTGCACTTGTGTGTCATGTGTGCGGTGTGTTTGTGTGTGAGCATGTGTGCACTTGTGTGTCATGTTCGTAAAAAATATTTTTCGTTCTGAGCTATTTAACATTGCGGTATACATAGCCAATTTAACCTTCTATTTTTTTTCAGGTATGTACTGTATGTTTAGATAATTTTGATAAGACAATTCTCAAGCTGAGGTCTATGAAAACAATGTTATTAATAACCTGTGAGGTGTCTTTTATACTGATAACAAGTTCAAACAGGTGCCATTAATAACAGGTAACGAGTAGAAGACAGACTCTTAAAGAAGAAGAAGAAGAAGCTACAGGTCTGTGAGAGCCAGAAATCTTGCTTGTTTGTAGGTGACCAAATAATTATTTTCCACCATAATTTGCATCAAAAATCCTACAATGTGATTGTGGATTTTTTTTTTTCTAATTTTGTCTGATGAAAATTACAGGCCTCTCTCATCTTTTTAAGTGGGAGAACTTGCACAATTCGTGGCTGACTAAATACTTTTTTGCCTCACACTACCCTATCTTCTCTTGAGAGCCATGTCTGCCTACAGCGGCCTTTCTCAATAGCAAGGCTATGCTCACTGAGTCTGTATATAGTCAAAGCTTTCCTTAAATTTGGGACAGTCACAGTGGTCAGGTATTCTGCCACTGTTTACTCTCTGTTTAGGGCCAAATAGCATTCTAGTTTGTGCTATTTTTTTTGTTAATTCTTTCCAATGTGTCAAGTAATTCTCTTTTTGTTTTCTCATGATTTGCTTGGGTCTAATTGTGCTGCTGTCCTGTGGCTATGTGGGGTGTGTTTGTGTTTGTGAACAGAGCCCCAAGACCAGCTTGCTTAGGGGACTCTTCTCCAGGTTCATCTCTCTGTAGGTTATGGCTATGTTATGGAAGGTTTGGGAATCACTTCCTCTTAGGTGTTTATAGAATTCAACGGCTCTTTTCTGGATTTTGATAATAGTGGGTATCGGCATAATTCTGCTTTGCATTAATTATTTGGTGTTCGACGTTGTACACTGAGGATATTTTTGCAGAATTCTGCGTGCAGAGTCTCAATTGGGTGTTTGTCCCACTTTGTGAAATCTTGGTTGGTACCCCAGACCTCACAACCATAAAGGGCAATGGGTTCTATGACTGATTCAAGTATTTTTAGCCAGATCCTAATCGGTATTTTGAATTTTATGTTCCTTTTGATGGCATAGAATGCCCTTCTTGCCTTGTCTCTCAGATCGTTCACAGCTTTGTGGAAGTTACCTGTGGCGCTGATGTTTAGGCCAAGGTATGTATCGTTTTTTGTGTGCTCTAGGGCAATGGTGTCTAGATGGAATTTGTATTTGTGGTCCTGGCGACTGGACCTTTTTTGGAACATCATAGCCCAGGTATGGTAGAATCTGTGCAGAACATCTAGGTGCTGCTGTAGGCCCTCCTTGGTTGGTGACAGAAGCTCCAGATCATCAGCAAACAGTAGACATTTGATTTCAGATTCTAGTAGGGTGAGGCCGGGTGCTGCAGAGTTTTCTAGTGCCCGAGCCAATTCGTTGATATATATGTTGAAGAGGGTGGGGCTTAAGCTTGCGTCCCTGTCTCTCCCCACGGCCCTGTGGGAAGAAATGTGTGTGTTTTTTGCCTATTTTAACCACACACTTGTTGTTTGTTTACATGAATTTTATAATGTAGTATGTTTTACCCCCAACACCACTTCCATCAATTTGTATATGTATATTGTATATTGTATTTGTGTAGCAGATCCTCATGCCAAATTGAGTCGAAGGCTTTTTTGAAATCAACAAAGTATGAGAAGACTTTGCCTTTGTTTTGTTTGGTTGTCAATAAGGGTGTGCAGGGTGAATACATGGTCGGTTGTACGGTATTCTCTCTCTCTCCCTCTCTCTCCCCCTCTCTCTCCCCCTCTCTCTCCCCCTCTCTATCTATCTATCTATCTATCTATCTATCTATCTATCTATCTATCTATCTATCTATCTCTCTCTCTCTCTCTCTCTCTCTCTCTCTCTCTCTCTCTCTCTCTCTCTCTCTCTCTCTCTCTCTCTCTCTCTCTCTGTCTCTCTCTGTCTCTCTCTCTCTCTCTCTCTGTCTCTCTCTCTCTCTCTCTCTCTCGCCCTACCTGTAATTGAAGAGATGAGAAAATTAATGAAATACAGCTAATGCCAGAGATCAAAAAGAGCTGACAAATGTAAATTAGCTGTGTATGAAATTGTTTCCGGTGGAAGGCGGTCACCCGCAGCTTCCACATAATGGATGAACAATTTTCAGAGGGAGGGAGGGAGGGAGGGAGGGAGGGAGGGAGGGAGGGATGGAGCGAGGGAGGGAGGGAGGGATGGAGCGAGGGAGGGAGGGAGGGAGCGAGGGAGGGAGGGAGCGAGCGAGAGGGATGTAAAATGGATAATCCACGTCCTCGTCGTTTGTTGACTCGTTTTTACTAGGCTGAACTCTTCCCTAGATTGTCTTGTATATCTGCAACAAAGCGGCCCATACTGACATGGCGGAGTTACATGTGGAATGGAGAAAGAAAGCCACCATTTTGAGTGTGACCATTTCCCATATTACTTCTGTTATGGTAGCATGGCGACGGTCTGGTTTGAAACACAACTGGTAGGGAGGGATTTGAGAACGTTACGCCCATGATTAAAGAGTGAGATATCAATCAGATTCTCTCTTTACCCTCTTTCTCTCTCTCTTTCTCGCTCACTCTCTGTCTTTCCCTCCTCCCCCTGTTCCCTTCCCTCTCTTTCTGTCCTCTCTCTCTCAATCCTCACTCTGTCTTATTCTATCTCTCTCTCTATCGCTCTATCCTGTTTGTTTAGTAACTTATTCCCTGCATTTTGTGAATAACACTTTTATTTAGATTAAAAATACCAAGCTCATATGAATGATTCCCCCTTTGCTAATTAAGCAATCTGTTTCTATGTAAGGTGCCCTTGTCAGGTGAGGCAGAAGAAAAGAGAGATAAAGAGAGGAGCGCTGTAGTGGGGCTGTTCTGTTGAATATTTATGGGTGGGTTTGCCTGCCTGGGCATTCTTGACTCTGTGTGTCTCTGTGTTAAATCAGATGGTCAACCCAGGAATTCCTCAATGCTCTCAGGCCATATCCACCCTGTTGATCACACCTCCGATCTACAAAATGTGTGGGGTGTGTGTGTGTGTCCATGCACGTTCATGTGTGTTGCATTTTATAATATTATAATACTAGGTTGGTGTGCGCGCTCCAACATGATCTCACGATTCCCATGCCACCATACTGTTCTGATACACACTTCCCTCCTTTCTTATAAAATTCCTCAATTCACATACTGTACATTGCCTGTGACTACCAGTACATAAACTGTAACTACCTGTTCATAACTTGTGACGGACTACCTGTAAATAACCTGTGACTGACTACTTGTACATGACCTGTGACTGACTACCTGTACATAACCTGTGACTGACTACCTGTACATAACCTGTGACTGACTACCTGTACATAACCTGTGACTGACTACCTGTACATAAACTGTGACTGACTACCTGTACATGACCTGTGACTGACTACCTGTACATGACCTGTGACTGAAAGCCTGTACATGACCTGTGACTGACTACCTGTACATAACCTGTGACTGACTACCTGTACATAACCTGTGACTGACTACCTGTACATAACCTGTCACTGACTACCTGTATATAAACTGTGACTGACTACCTGTACATAACCTGTGACTGACTACCTGTACATGACCTGTGACTGACTACCTGTACATGACCTGCTACTGACTACCTGTACATAACCTGTGACTGACTACCTGTACATAACCTGTGACTGACTACCTGTACATAACCTGTGACTGACTACCTGTACATAACCTGTGACTGACTACCTGTACATGACCTGTGACTGACTACCTGTACATGTCCTGTGACTGACTACCTGTACATAACCTGTGACTGACTACCTGTAAATAACCTGTGACTGACTACCTGTACATAACCTGTGACTGACTACCTGTACATGACCTGTGACTGACTACCTGTACATAACCTGTGACTGACTACCTGTACATGACCTGTGACTGACTACCTGTACATGACCTGTGACTGACTACCTGTACATAACCTGTGACTGACTACCTGTACATGACCTGTGACTGGCTACCTGTACATATCCTGTGACTGACTACCTGTACATAACCTGTGACTGACTACCTGTACATAACCTGTGACTGACTACCTGTACATAACCTGTGACTGACTACCTGTACATGACCTGTGACTGACTACCTGTACATAACCTGTGACTGACTACCTGTACATAACCTGTGACTGACTACCTGTACATGACCTGTGACTGACTACCTGTACATGACCTGTGACTGACTACCTGTACATGACCTGTGACTTTTTATCTCATTAAACTGCACAAAAGAAATATCATCCAGCTCCATAATGGAGACACTGCTGAGAAGAGGCTTTTAGTGCTACTTTACACAGGTACAGAATGAATGGATAGGAGGAGAACGTTTGTTTTCAATCTGTACGTTTGTTTTAAGCTGTACTAACAACATTTTACACAACATTGTCTTGGAATTCAACCCCTCAAGAAGATATACAGATGCGCCATTGAGAGCATCTTGACTGGCTGCATCACCGCAACAGTACCGTCGTCAACACATGATGCTACAGAGGGTGGTGCTGACAGCCCAGTACATCACTGGGGCCGATCTCCATGCCATCCAGGACCTCTGTATCAGGCAGTGTAAAGGGAAAATTGTTAAAGGCTCCAGCCAACTAAGCCATAGACTGTTCTCTCTGCTTCCGCATGCCAAGCGACACCGTCGGAGTAGAACCATGCACTCTCTGTGCACACTGATACTCCAATGCACGCACACGCACGCACGCACGCACGCGCACGCACGCGCGCGCGCACGCACACACACACACACACACACACACACACACACACACACACACACACACACACACACACACACACACACACACACACACACACACACACACAGTCCATAATATGCTCACTCACACATAAAAAGCTGTTGCTACTCTGTTTATCCTATATCCTGATGTCTAGTCAACTTACCCATATACATATCTACCTCCATCACCCCAGTATCCCTACACATTGGAAATATAGTATTGGAACGGACCCTGTATATAGTATGGTATTGAACAGACCCTGTATAAAGTATGGTATTAACTGACCCTGTATATAGTATGGTATTACCTGACCCTGTATATAGTATGGTATTGAACTGACCCTGTATATAGTATGGTATTAACTGACCCTGTATATAGTATGGTATTGAACTGACCCTGTATATAGTATGGTATTGAACTGACCCTGTACCCTACACATACAATGATCTGTAACCTCCCTCAGTCGAGCAGATTAACCATGAACACAGATTAACCATAAACACAGATTAATCATAAACACAGACTAACCATGACACAGATTAACCATGAACACAGACTAACCATAAACACAGATTAATCATAAACACAGACTAACCATGACACAGATTAACCATGAACAAAGATTAACCATGAACACAGATTAACCATGAACACAGACTAACCATGACACAGATTAACCATGAACACAGATTAACCATGACACAGATTAACCATGAACACAGATTAATCATAAACACAGACTAACCATGAACACAGATTAACCATGAACACAGACTAACCATGAACACAGATTAACCATGAACACAGACTAACCATAAAGACCAGGGAGGTTTACCAATGCCTCACAAAGAAGGGCACCTATTGGTAGATGGGTAAAAAAAGCAGACATTGAATATCCCTTTGAGCATGGTGAAGTTATTAATTACACTTTGGATGGCATATCAATAGACCCAGTCACTACAAAGATACAGGCGCCCTTCCTAACTGAGTTACCGGAGAGGAAAGAAACCGCTCAGGGATTTCATCATTATGCCAATGGTGACTTAAAAACAGTTACAGAATTTAATGTCTGTGATACAAGAAAACTGAGGATGGATCAACAACATTGTTGTTACTCCACAATACTACCCTAATTGACAGAGTGAAAATAAGTAGACCATGCTGTCACGATCGTCGTAAAGAGGAGACCAAAGCGCAGCATGATTAGAATACATTCTCATTTTTAATGAATGAAGAACACTTAAACAAAAATAACAAAACGAACGTGACACTATGACAACGAGTGCCAACACATAGACAATAACCCACAACATACCGAAAGAAGATGGCTACCTAAATATGGTTCCCAATCAGAGACAACGATAAACAGCTGCCTCTAATTGAGAACCAATCTAGGCAACCATAGACATACATAAACACCTAGATGGTAAACGACCCCATAAACTTACAAAACCCCTAGACAGTGCAAACATACATCACCCATGTCACAGCCTGACCTAACCAAAATATATAAAGAAAACCAAGGTCAGGACGTGACAGTACCCCCCCACAAAGGTGCGGACTCCGGCCGCAAAAACCTAATCTAAAGGGGAGGGTCCGGGTGGGCCTCTTTCACGGCTGCGGCTCGGGTGCGGGACGTGGACCCCGCTCTACCTCAGTCTTGGCCCACTTAGGTGGCGCCTCAGGAGCAGGAACCCTTGCAGCGGGCCCCGGACTGAAGATCATAGAGAGCGCCACTGGACGGAAAGGCGCCTCTGGACTGAGGAGCGACTCTGGCAGCTCCGGACAGGAGGGCGACTCCGGCATCGCCGGCGTGACAGGCGGCTCTGGCAGCTCCTGGCTGGCAGACGACTCTGGCAGGTCCTGGCTGGCAGACGGCTCTGGCTGCTCCTGGCTGGCTGACGGCCAAATCTACGCTGGAGTTGCTTTACCAAGAAGACAGTGAATGTTCCGTGAATGGCAGTTTTTACTTACATCTACTTGAAAATCTATGGCAAGATCTGTCTAACAAAGATCTTAGTCTTACCAGCTGTAATCACTGCTTCTACAAAGTTTTAATTCAGGGGTGTGAATACTTACAGTATGTTAATGAGATATTTCTGTATTTCATTTTCAATAAATCTGAGAGAGAAAAAATCACGCAAAAAATATATATATTTAAAACATTTAGAATTCAGGTTGTAAAACAGAAACATTTGAAATTAGTCAAGGGGTATGAATACTTTCTGAAGGCACTGTGTGTGTGTGTGTGTGTGTGTGCGCGTGTCTGTCAATTATGCTATTGCATGGATACATTATCAGAGAGAGAGAGAGCAAGCAAAAGAGAGATGATAACTCTTAGGCTTCAGCAGTAACTATGAATCAGAGTTTAGATTGTCACTTTGTACTCTCCTGTATCTATCTTATTCTATCTTGCTGGAAGAGAGCTCAAGGCCAGGGAGAGAGGGTGATTTAGTAGACCAGCCTAGAACCAAATGTGGTCTGTCAGTAAACCTCACTAGAATCCAATTTATTATGTCAGAATAGACCCCACTGGAACGCAATTTAGTCTGTCAGTAGAACCCACTAGAACACAATTTATTCTGTCAGTAGAACCCACTAGAACATCATTTAGTCTGTCAGTAGAACCCACTAGAACATAATTTAGTCTGTCAGTAGAACCCACTAGAACATAATTTAGTCTGTCAGTAGAACCCACTAGAACCCAGACATTTTCAAAAGGAGATATTTTCAAAAGGAGACATTTTCAAAAGGAGACATTTTCTAAAGGAGACATTTTCTAAAAGAGACATTTACTAAAGGAGACATTTTCTAAAGGAGGCGTTTTGAGAAGAATTGCCACCCAGGTGCAGTTCAGTTCAAAATGGACATGATTTAGTGGACCCATAACTGGTTTCTGGCATTTCTTCTCCTCTGACACTTTTACGGATAACTCCTGCCAGGGCTAATCCAGTCTCATTCATCACCCGTAGAGTTATCCAGGCTTATGGAGACCGTTAACATGGTTACTGCACCATAACAGTCCCTCCACTCCATCCACATTTGACTCATGAAGATATTCTAGGCCTATTTATTAAGATTCCAATGTTTCTGCACGATCGCTATAGTTATAAAACCCAAGGGGACCTCTAGCAGATCTCTCTCTCTTTGGTACATTTTGTCGTTGGTGTGTTGTACTCTAACAGGAGTCGTCCTTCTTGTTTAGCCTGCTGACCCTGCGCTATCTCAGATTATTTTTTAATTCAAGGTCTCTCTATCTCACTAACTGTACATTCATTTGTTTGTTGATTTGGTGTCAACTGAAACGTCAAATGACAATATTGATCCAAATATATAGTTAGTTAATAGTTAATATGATAGTTGATAGTTGATAGTTTCATGCCTACCTCTTTAATTTGCAGAGATGGAGGGAGGTGGGATGAGAAGGTGAGATGAGGTGAGATGAGGAGCCTGGTGGAGGGGTTTGAGTTTACCTCACCCCACTCAGGGAGAGTTCAATTCAAATCACTGAGCCTAGGGGGAGAGACTATGTACAGTATGTCTGGTTGTCAATATGTGTATTATGACTCTTTATTATAATTGTTTGATTAAAATGTTTATTGTTTTATTTTACTCAATGGTCATGATGCTGCCCCCCCCCCCCCCCCCAAACCCCCTCAATAGTCTTTACCTTACCTTACCTCCACCCCAATGGTCATGATGCTGCCCCCCCCCCAAACCCCCTCAATAGTCTTTACCTTACCTTACCTCCACCCCAATGGTCATGATGCTGCCCCCCCCCCCCTCCCCCCCTATGGTCACCCCCCCCCCCCACCCCCTCAATAGTCTTTACCTTACCTTACCTCCACCCCAATGGTCATGATGCTGCCCCCCCCCTATGGTCACCCCCCCCCCCCCCCCCCACCCCCTCAGTAGTCTTTACCTTACCTTACCTCCACCCCAATGGTCATGTATTTAAATTGCATATTCAACTACTTAGAAAAAAATTGAAGCTGAAATTGGGATTTTATTTTAGGAATAAGGCCTGTTTTTCTTTTGAAGCCAGAAGGAGGCTAGTATCAGCTACATTTATGCCTTTACTAGACTATGGGGATATTTTATATATGAATGCTTCCGCTCAGTGTTTGAGATCAATTGACACCCTTTAACATGGCACTTTGAGATTTATTTTAAACTGCAAAACCGTTACGCACCACTGCACTTTGTGTACCAGGGTTGTCTGGCCTTCTCTAGTCACTCGTAGGCTCAGGCACTGGTATACTTTTATTTACAAAGCCATTTTGGGTTTACTATCTTTTTATTTGGGCATTTTTATTGTTCAGAAATGTAGTGGTACTCTCTTCGTTCGCTGGACTTTATCCTGCTAATTGTTCCAAATGTCCAAACTGAATTTGGGTAAAAAAAGGGCTTTTGGGTACTCTTCACCATCGTCTTGGAACGCCTTACAAAATAATTTTAATCTGGAAGTACTTGTCCCGATTGGTATTTTTAAATCACTGATGAATGATCTTGAGACTGATTCCCTGACCTGTCAATGTTTTTAATTTGCTGTTGTTAATTTTGTTATACTCTTGTGAATTCAATGGTTTTTACTAGATTACTTGTAGTTTTTCATGTTGTTTGTCTGTAATTTTTGTAATGACTTGGTGCTGCCTATCTTGGCCAGGACGCTCTTGAAAAAGAGATTTTAAATCTCAATGAGCCCTTCCTGGTTAAATAAAGGTTAAATAAAAAATACAAATAAATTATTCATCACTGCCACAGTTGTTATTATTATACAGTGCTATTTCTATCTACGTATATATTGTTGTTTTATGACCATTTTCATAATGTTACTTCACTTAGTCCTGCATGTTGGAGCTCGATGCCTAAGATTTTCACTGTACCCTGAAATCACACCTGCAACCCTGTACATGTGACTACTAAACTCTCTGAATCTCTGAATGTGAGAGGAGCGGAAACTCAACGTTGAATTAATTTTGTTTGAACTGAGCGGATGTCATTTGGGCTGTAGTGGGTTTTCATGTATGGCCTCTCGTGTATGTCCTCTCGTGTATGGCCTCTCATGTATGGTATCTCGTGTTTGGCCTCTCGTGTATGGTCTCTCGGGTATGGCCTCTCATGTATCTCGTGTTTGGCCTCTCATGTATGGCCTCTCGTGTATGTCCTCTCGTGTATGTCCTCTCGTGTATGGCCTCTCATGTATGGTATCTCGTGTTTGTTGGCCTCTCATGTATGGCCTCTCATGTATGGCCTCGTATGATCTCTCATGTATGGTCTCTCGTCTATGGTCTCTCATGTATGTCCTCTCGTGTTTGGTCTCTCGTGTTTGGCCTCTCATGTATGGTCTCTCATGTATGGTCTCTCATGTACGGCCTCTCATGTTTTGCCTCTCATGTATGGTCTCTCGTGTATGGCCTCTCGTGTATGTCCTCTCGTGTATGTCCTCTCGTGTATGGCCTCTCGTGTATGGCCTCGCGTGTATGTCCTCTCTTGTATCGTCTCCCATGTATAGTCTCTCGTGTTTTGCCTCTCATGTATGGTCTCTCGTGTTTGGCCTCTCATGTATGGTCTCTCGTGTATGGCCTCTCATGTATGGTCTCTCATGTATGGTCTCTCATGTATGGCCTCTCATGTATGGCCTCTCATGTATGGTCTCTCATGTATGGTCTCTCGTGTTTGGCCTCTCATGTATGGCCTCACGTATGGCCTCCTATATGGTCTCTCATGTATGGCCTCTCATGTATGGTCTCTCGTGTATGGCCTCTCATGTATGGTCTCTCGTGTATGGCCTCTCATGTATGGCCTCTCATGTTTGGCCTCTCATGTATGGCCTCGTGTATGGCCTCTCATGTTTGGCCTCTCATGTATGGCCTCGTGTATGGTCTCTCGTGTATGGCCTCTCGTGTATGGCCTCTCGTGTATGGCCTCGCGTGTATGTCCTCTCTTGTATCGTCTCCCATGTATAGTCTCTCGTGTTTTGCCTCTCATGTATGGTCTCTCGTGTTTGGCCTCTCATGTATGGTCTCTCGTGTATGGCCTCTCATGTATGGTCTCTCATGTATGGTCTCTCATGTATGGCCTCTCATGTATGGCCTCTCATGTATGGTCTCTCATGTATGGTCTCTCGTGTTTGGCCTCTCATGTATGGCCTCACGTATGGCCTCCTATATGGTCTCTCATGTATGGCCTCTCATGTATGGTCTCTCGTGTATGGCCTCTCATGTATGGTCTCTCGTGTATGGCCTCTCATGTATGGCCTCTCATGTTTGGCCTCTCATGTATGGCCTCGTGTATGGCCTCTCATGTTTGGCCTCTCATGTATGGCCTCGTGTATGGTCTCTCGTGTATGGCCTCTCGTGTATGGCCTCTCGTGTATGGCCTCTCATGTATGGTCTCTCGTGTATGGCCTCTCGTGTATGGTCTCTCATGTATGGTCTCTCATGTACGGCCTCTCATGTTTTGCCTCTCATGTATGGTCTCTCGTGTATGGCCTCTCGTGTATGTCCTCTCGTGTATGTCCTCTCGTGTATGGCCTCTCGTGTATGGCCTCGCGTGTATGTCCTCTCGTGTATAGTCTCCCATGTATAGTCTCTCGTGTTTTGCCTCTCATGTATGGTCTCTCGTGTTTGGCCTCTCATGTATGGTCTCTCGTGTATGGCCTC
The DNA here is from genome assembly GCF_045791955.1 of Oncorhynchus clarkii lewisi. Taxonomy (NCBI): domain Eukaryota; kingdom Metazoa; phylum Chordata; class Actinopteri; order Salmoniformes; family Salmonidae; genus Oncorhynchus; species Oncorhynchus clarkii. The sequence continues at coordinate 38,538,424 of NC_092171.1, read as the reverse complement.
TCATGTATGGTCTCTCATGTATGGTCTCTCATGTATGGCCTCTCATGTATGGCCTCTCATGTATGGTCTCTCATGTATGGTCTCTCGTGTTTGGCCTCTCATGTATGGCCTCACGTATGGCCTCCTATATGGTCTCTCATGTATGGCCTCTCATGTATGGTCTCTCGTGTATGGCCTCTCATGTATGGTCTCTCGTGTATGGCCTCTCATGTATGGCCTCTCATGTTTGGCCTCTCATGTATGGCCTCGTGTATGGCCTCTCATGTTTGGCCTCTCATGTATGGCCTCGTGTATGGTCTCTCGTGTATGGCCTCTCGTATATGGCCTCTCGTGTATGGCCTCTCATGTATGGTCTCTCGTGCATGGCCTCTCGTGTATGGCCTCTCATGTATGGTCTCTCGTTAAAACAAGCTTGTAGTCATTCCCCTTTTCTACCACCAAAGCAAAATGTGCCTCGTAGTAATGTATACCACAAGTTTTCCCCCACACTAGTGTCAGACTGTATCTCACCTCCCTCCCTCTACGTAACCCCAGATTGTATCTCACCTCCCTCCCTCTACGTAACCCCAGACTGTACCTCACCTCCCTCCCTCTACGTAACCCCAGATTGTATCTCACCTCCCTCCCTCTACGTAACCCCAGATGGTATCTCCCTCAGTGGGTATTTCCCTAGCTGTCTCTCCTCTCTTCCTGTCCCTTCCCTCCCACTCAGTCGTGAAGACAGTCTCTTAGCTCAGGGTGGGTTCCCTTGCTCTGCCGTGCTCATAACTCTAACATCTGGTGCGACTCGCTGGCCTGGCAGAGTCTTTAGTTTAAACAACACTTGTATCAGGTACCAAAGTAAGACCCAAGTGCAGACTATGTGAAATAGCAATGTTTATTGTAACAGGGGCAGGGAAACGACAGGTCAAAGCAGGCAGGGGTCGATACTCATGAGCAGAGGCCAAGGTACAGGACGGCAGGCAGGCAGAGGTTGGTAATCCAGAGGTGAAGCAAAGGTACAGGATAACAGGTTCAGGCTCAGAGACAGGCAGAGAGGTCAGGCGGGCTGGTACAGGGTCAGAACAGGGAAGGGTCAAAAACTAGGAGGACGCGAAAAGAGAAACTGGAAAAAGCAGGAGCTGAGACACAAAATGCTGGTAGGCTTGCACAATCAAGATGAACTGGCAACAGAAAACACAGGTTTTAAATCACATTGGTTAAAGGGGAAGATGGGTGACACCTGGAGGCGGTTGGAGACAGTCACAAAGACAGGTGAAACAGATCAGGGCGTGACAACTTGTCTTAATTAATAATTGATCACAGGAGCCTATGAGGGGAGGCGTTATTAGAAGGTGCAGGGGTGTCTGTGATGTCAGGTTGCCCTTCCGACCCAGAGATAAGATGTCTGGCGGGGGGGAGTGGGAATGTTTGTTTCTGCATTGTGGGTCGTGTCTGTTTGGATAAACAGCTAGTGATTTGCTTAGTTAGGTGGACCATTGATATAATAGCATTCAACAAACTGGTGCTAACTTAAGTTTCTTCATGGGAGTCTATTTGTCTAAATGCAAGTGAAAACTGTCGTGTCGCTGGTAGGCTTTTTTTTCTCCGTACTCTAGCGTGCTCTTTCTCCATCACAAGATAATGGATTTAGCCTTAGAGGATTTCATGTTGCATGTTGCTTATTGTTTGGTGCCAAGGCTGTGTGCCAAAGTGCCATGTCCAACACAATGGTCTATTTACTCTGTGAGGTCATGTCCTGTAAGTAGTGGAATAGTTTGCTGCTGTTTAACAACTGGAGTAATGCTAAAACACGATGTACTGGTCGACTGGAAATGGCTTCCGTATTTGATCCTCTGAATAAAGCGGCTACAGTCTTCAGGCCTCATTTCCTCAAAAGGAATCCATTCCACAGTGAAAATGGCACTTGGCTAGAATGTGTGCCTCAGTCCCAGGTCCAGTGCTGATAGGACAGAATGAGCGGAGGGTAATTTGAACCATAGAATTACATACATGATTTCTATGATTTGACATCACAATAGGTCAACTGTCAGGTGGAGCCTGGGTGAAACTAAACATTTGTAATACGATAATACATTCATCTGACCTGCCTGGGTCAAAAACACATGTCAAATAGTGATTTAACTATTCCAATTCTATTTTACTGGAAAAACTACATTCAAGTGCCCCTCAAGTACAGTGGGTCAAAAAAATATTTAGTCAGCCACCAATTGTGCAAGTTCTCCCACTTAAGAAGATGAGAGAGGCCTGTAATTTTCATCATAGGTACACATCAACTATGACAGACAAAATAAGAAAAGAAAATCCAGAAAATCACATTGTAGGATTTTTAATTAGTTTATTTGCAAATTATAGTGGAAAATAAGTATTTGGTCACCTACAAACAAGCAAGATTTCTGGCTCTCACAGACCTGTAACTTTTTCTTTAAGAGGCTCCTGTGTCCTCCACTCGTTACCCGTTTGAACTTGTTATCAGTATAAAAGACACCTGTCCACAACCTCAAACAGTCACACTCCAAACTCCACTATGGCCAAGACCAAAGAGCTGTCAAAGGACACCAGAAACAAAATTGTAGACCTGCACCAGGCTGGGAAGACTGAATCTGCAATAGGTAAGCAGCTTGGTTTGAAGAAATCAACTGTGGGAGCAAATATCAGGAAATGGAAGACATACAAGACCACTGATAATCTCCCTCGATCTGGGGCTCCACGCAAGATCTCTCCCCGTGGGGTCAAAATGATCACAAGAACGGTGAGCAAAAATCCCAGAACCACACGGGGGGACCTAGTGAATGACCTGCAGAGAGCTGGGACCAAAGTAACAAAGCCTACCATCAATAACACACTACGCCGCCAGGGACTCAAATCCTGCAGTGCCAGACGTGTCCCCCTGATTAAGCCAGTACATATCCAGGCCCGTCTGAAGTTTGCTAGAGAGAATTTGGATGATCCAGAAGAAGATGGGAGAATGTCATATGGTCAGATGAAACCAAAATATAACTTTTTGGTAAAAACTCAACTCGCCGGGTTTGGAAAACAAAGAATCCTGAGTTGCATCCAAAGAACACCATACCTACTGTGAAGCATGGGGGTGGAAACATCATGGTTTGGGGCTGTTTTTCTGCAAAGGGACCAGGACGACTTATCCGTGTAAAGGAAAGGATGAATGGGGCCATGTAACGTGAGATTTTGAGTGAAAACCTCCTTCCATCAGCAAGGGCATTGAAGATGAAACGTGGCTGGGTCTTTCAGCATGACAATGATCCCAAACACACCGCCGGGGCAATGAAGGAGTGGCTTCGTAAGAAGCATTTCAAGGTCCTGGAGTGGCCTAGCCAGTCTCCAGATCTCAACCCCATAGAAAATCTTTGGAGGGAGTTGAAAGTCCATGTTGCCCAGCAACAGCCCCAAAACATCACTGCTCTAGAGGAGATCTGCATGGAGGAATGGGCCAAAATACCAGCAACAGTGTGTGAAAACCTTGTGAAGACTTACAGAAAACGTTTGACCTCTGTCATTGCCAACAAAGGGTATGTAACAAAGTATTGAGATACACTTGTGTTATTGACCAAATACTTATTTTCCACCATAATTTGCAAATAAATGCATTATAAATCCTACAATGTGATTTTCAGGATTTTTTTTTCTAATTTTGTCTGTCATAGATGAAGTGTACCTATGATGAAAATTACAGGCCTCTCTCATCTTTTTAAGTGGGATAACTTGCACAATTGGTGGCTGACCAAATACTTTTTTGCCCCACTGTATATACAGTATATTTAAACTAAGCAAGAAAATAAATGTCCCATTTTCAAGACCCTGTCTTTCAAAGATAAGTCGTAAAAATCCAAATAACTTCCCAGATCTTCATTGTAAAGGGATTAACCACTTTTTCTCATGCTTGTTCAATGAACATGCAACTGTGGAATGGTTGTTACGAAACTAAGAGCTTACAGACGGTAGGCAATTAAGGTCACAGTTATGAAAACTTAGGACAATAAAGAGGCCTTTCTACTGACTCTGAAAAACACCAAAAGAAAGATGCCCAGGGTCCCTGCTCATCTGTGTGAATGTCCTGTATGTGCCTTAGCCATTTTGCAAGGAGGCATGAGGACTGCAGATGTGGCCAGGGCAATAAATTGCAATGCCCGTACTGTGAGACGCCTAAGACAGTGCTACAGGGAGACAGGACGGACAGCTGATCGTCCTCGCAGTGGCAGACCACGTGTAACAACACCTGCACAGGATCTGTACATCCGAACATCACACCTGCCGGACAGGTACAGGATGGCAACAACAACTGCCCGATTTACACCAGGAACGCACAATCCCTCCATCAGTGCTCAGACTGTCCGCAATAGGCTGAGAGAGGCTGGACTGAGGGCTTGTAGGCCTGTTGTAAGGCAGGTACTCACCAGACATCACCGGAAACGTCACCTATCGGCACAAACCCACCATTGCTCGACCAGACAGGACTGGCAAAAAGTGCTCTTCTCTGATGAGTCGCGGTTTTGTTTCACCAGGGGTGATGGTCAGATTCGCGTTTAACGTTGAAGGAATGAGCGTTACACCGAGGCCTGTACTCTGGAGCGGGATCGATTTGCAGGTGGTGGGTCTGTCATGGTCTGGGGCGGTGTGTCAGAGCATCATCGGACTGAGCTTGTTGTCATTGCAGGCAATCTCAACGCTGTGCAATACAGGGAAGACATCCTCCTCCCTCATGTGGTACCCTTCCTGCAGGCTCATCCTGACATGACCCTCCAGCATGACAATGCCACCAGTGATACTGCTCGTTCTGTGCGTGATTTCCTGCAAGACAGGAATGTCAGTGTTTTGCCATGGCCAGCGAAGAGCCCGAATCTCAATCACATTGAGCACGTCTGGGACCTGTTGGATCGGAGGGTGAGGGCTAGGGCCATTCCCCCCAGAAATGTTTGGGAACTTGCAGGTGTCTTGGTGGAAGAGTGGCGTAACATCTCACAGCAAGAACGGGCAAATCTGGTGCAGTCCATGAGGAGTAGGTACACTGCAGTACTTAATGCAGCTGGTGGCCACACCAGATACTGACTGTTACTTTTGATTTTGACCCCCACATTATTACATTTCTGTTAGTCACGTCTGTGGAACTTGTTCAGTTTATGTCTCAGTTGTTGAATCTTGTTATGTTCATACCAGTATTTACACATGTTAAGGACATGTGTTTGACATGAGGACAGTTATTTTTTTGGTGAGTTTATATATATATATATATATATATATATATATCAAGAATATATATGTATTCTTCCAATATACTTGAGCTGCACTTGAATGTAGTTTTTATAATACAATAGAACTGGAATAGTCTGAAAACTCAAAGCTAAATTACTCTTTGACATGTGTTTTTGACCCAGGCAGGGACCCAGGCAGGCTCCACCTGACAGTTGACCTATTGTGATGTCAAATCATAGAAATCATTTATGTAATTCTATGGGTCAAATTACCCTCTGCTCATTCTGTCCTATCAGCACTGGACCTGGGTCCACACATTCTAGCCAAGTGCCATTTTCACTGTGGAATGGATTCCTTTTGAGGAAATGAGGCCCGAAGACTGTAGCCGCTTTATTCAGAGGATCAAAGACGGAAGCCATTTCCAGTCGACCAGGGCCTTATTGAGTATGCAGAGAACATGTTGTAGCCCAGAGCCAGAGAGGGAGTGGAGCGGCTAGCGCTGGCTGTCTGGCTCTGATATGTTCCGCCTGGCGATGGCTAAACCCACACACTCCCCAGCATCACTCCACTTTGCCGACAGAGAGCTAATTGGAGATGATCTCACAGATAAGTGCTCCAGACGGCACTCTTTTACTTCCCTCCCTCCCTCCCTCCCTCCCTCCCTCCCTCCCTCCCTCCCTCCTCACCCTCTTTCTTTCTTACCCACTAGCCATTCACTCTCTTCTATTGTCTCATTGCCTGTCTTCTGTCTTTCTCTCCATATGTTACTCCCCTCTCTCTGTCTCCTCTCTCTGTCCCCTCTCGCTGTCTTTCTCTCTTTCGCCAAGGCCCGAATGTGTTCAACAATGTTCATCTCCTCTACTCTCTTTTTCTCTCTCTCTCTCTCTCTCGCTCCTTCACCCTCTCTCTCTTGCTCTCTCTCTCGCTCCTTCTCTCTCCCTCTCTCTCACTCCTTCTCTCTCTCTCTCTCTCTCTCTCGCTCCTTTTCTCTCTCTCTCCATCTCTCTCGCTCCTTCTCTCTCTCTCTCTCTCTCGCTCCTTCTCTATCGCTCTCTCTCGCTCCTTCTCTCTCTCTCTCGCTCCTTCTCCCTCTTTCTCGCTCCTTCTTTCTCTCTCGCTCCTTCTCTCTCTCTCTCGCTCCTTCTCCCTCTCTCTCTCTCTCTCGCTCCTTCTCTCTCTCTCTCCCTCTCTCGCTCCTTCTCTCTCTCTCTCTCTCTCTCTCTCTCTCTCGCTCCTTCTCTCTCTCTCTCTCTCTCTCTCATGCCCTCTTTTTATCTCCTTCCTTCCATCGAATTTAAAGCATAACTTTTTTAATAACTTTATTACAATCCTGCCATTTCACAGGATATACCAATTCCAGATGCAAAATTAGCCTTCTGATAATGTTTGACGATAGCTATGCCTGACACTCCCTCTCTCCAAATGTTATATTTAATTGTCATGTTGCACTGAAACTCAGTCTATCCTGTATCTTCTCAGTATTATTGGTGTCTGTTATGCTCATTTTTTGCCTGACTAAGTGTATGCTGGGGTTGCTTTTATTGTGTCTTGACTACATCTTTAAATGTCCTAGATATCTGGAGAGTCTTCATGCTATAACATCTCTAGCTTCTCTGTTATGTTTTCTATATTAGGTTCTAACCTCTCCCTCACCTTTCCTCTTTGGTTTATCTTTGGTTGGGTTCTAACACCTGTTCTCTGTTCCATTGCAGTGCGGGAGGAGAATGTGGCCACGTTCCGCGGCTCTGAGTACTTCTGCTACGACCTGTCCCAGAACCCTATCCAATCCTCCAGCGACGAGATCACGCTCTCCTTCAAGACGTGGCAGCGCAATGGCCTGATCCTCCACACGGGGAAGTCTGCTGACTACGTCAACCTGGCCCTGAAGGACGGAGCCGTGTCCCTGGTCATCAACCTGGGCTCCGGGGCCTTCGAGGCCATCGTGGAGCCTGTCAACGGGAAGTTCAATGACAATGCCTGGCACGACGTCAAGGTTACGCGCAACCTCAGACAGGTAATAGTGGCTAGGGAGGGTAGGACAGGTAATAGTGGCTCGGGAGGGTGAGACAGGTAATAGTGGCTAGGGAGGGTGAGACAGGTAATTGTTACTAGGGAAGGTGAGACAGGTAATAGTGGCTCGGGAGGGTGAGACAGGAAATTGTGTCTTGGGTTCAGTTCCTAAATAGTTTTTATTGAGCGTCATACATTCTCCTGTTCTTTTAGTTTGTTGATCATAGGTGGAAAAGTTCACAAGAATTCCTATATTTCTTCTTCTTCTTCTTCTTAAGACTATATTTTTAATCGCACTATGTAATTACTGTTTGCTAAAAACATTGTTTATTTCATGCCTACTTTGACTTACTTTCCCGTATTAATTTTCTCCATATTTCCTGAATTCCAAGAGCACCAATTTCCTGTCAGATTTCCCTCTGTCCATCAAGGCTCACTCAAACCCCCCACTATTCTCTCTCTCTCTCTCTCTCTCTCTCTCTCTCTCTCTCTCTCTCTCTCTCTCTCTCTCTCTCTCTCTCTCTCTCTCTCTCTCTCTCTCCTCTCTCTCTCTCTCTGTCTCTCTCACTCGCTCTGTCTCTGTCTGTCTCTCTCTCTCTCTCTCTCTCTCTCTCTCTCTCTCTCTCTCTCTCTCTCTCTCTCTCTCTCTCGCTCTCCCAGAAGCCATCACACATTTGATGTGTTCAGGAGACTGCTTTTCTTTCTGTCTCTGTCTCTGTCTCTGTCTCTGTCTCTGTCTCTCTCTCTCTCTCTGTCTCTCTCTCTCTCTCTGTCTGTCTCTCTCTCTCTCTCTCTCTCTCTGTCTCTTCCTCTCTCTCTCCCTCTCTCTCAAACTCTCTCTCTATCTCTCCCTGATCGTGGCTGCTGGCAGAGGGAAGCTCCAGTCAACCCCAATGGCTCCTGTTTACTCTAGACTGATCTCAGTTCAGCTGTAAAATTACAGAGAAATCCGCATTCTGAAATAGGCTCTAGGTGAGGGGCCAAAGATAGACTAGGACCATGGATTTCAACTATGAGATGTAAGGAATTTGTAGTTAGATTATAATTTGTAACAATTTGAAATTAGACTGTATTTTGTAAAATACATTAACGTCAGAAGTTGTTTTTGACATCTCATTTTAAATGTTTTTATATTACTATGACTAAGGTTCATCCCTCTACCCATGGAATAGTTTGGAATTACACACTGAGTTATAGTCCATAGAGTATCCCCCAGTCTTTCTCTTTCTCAATCACTCTCTCTGGCTTATCTCCCTGGGAACAAGCTTTTGTAGAAAATGACAGCTAACTACTCACGGAATGAATCATTGTCCTACTGGCCGTTGCCAAACCAGCTATTGTACTAACAACACCCAATCCAAAGTCTTCATCATTCTTTATTCATATTGTTTATTTTTTTTTATTTTTATTAATTAACAACCCCTCTGGTTCACTTTTTATTTTAATTTCTTCCCCCCTTTTCCTCAAAGCAATCAGGCATTGGACACGCTATGGTAAACAAACTCCATTGTCTGGTATCTATCATTCCTATTTTCCTTTGGGGTTTTCTGTGTACTCCTTCCTCCCCCCCCCTCCCCCTTTATTCCCTCCCTTTCTTCCTTCCCCCTCTTACCTCCCCCTTTATTCCCTCCCCTCTTTATTTCCCATCTTCCCTCCCCCTCTTTATTCCCTCCCTTTCTTCCTTCCCCTCTTCCCTCCCCTCTTTATTTCCCATCTCTCCCCCTCTTTATTCCGTCCCTTTCTTCCTTCCCCTCTTCCCTCCCCCTCTTTATTCCCTCCCTTTCTTCCTTCCCCTCTTACCTCCCCCTCTATTCCCTCCCCTCTTTATTTCCCATCTTCCCTCCCCCTCTTTATTCCCTCCCTTTCTTCATTCCCCTCTTCCCTCCCCTCTTTATTTCCCATCTCTCCCCCTCTTTATTCCGTCCCTTTCTTCCTTCCCCTCTTCCCTCCCCCTCTTTATTCCCTCCCTTTCTTCCTTCTCCTCTTCCCTCCCCCTCTTTATTCCCTCCCTTTCTTCCTTCCCCCTCTTACCTCCCCCTCTATTCCCTCCCCTCTTTATTTCCCCTCTTCCCTCCCCCTCTTTATTCCATCCCTTTCTTCCTTCCCCTCTTCCCTCCCCTCTTCCCTCCCCATTTTTATTCCCTCCCTTTCTCCCTTCCCCTCTTCCCTCCCTTTCTTCCTTCCCCTCTTCCCTCCCCCTCTTTATTCCCTCCCTTTCTTCCTTCCCCTCTTCCCTCCCCCTCTTTATTCCCTCCCTTTCTTCCTTCCCCTCTTCCCTCCCCCTCTTTATTCCCTCCCTTTCTTCCTTGCCCCTCTTACCTCCCCCTCTATTCCCTCCCGTCTTTATTTCCCATCTTCCCTCCCCCTCTTTATTCCCTCCCTTTCTTCCTTCCCCTCTCCCTCCCCTCTTTATTTCCCATCGTCCCTCCCCCTCTATATTCCCTCCCTTTCTTCCTTGCCCCTCTTACCTCCCCTCTCTATTCCCTCCCCTCTTTATTTCCCATCTTCCCTCCCCCTCTTTATTCCCTCCCTTTCTTCCTTCCCCTCTTCCCTCCCCTCTTTCCTCCCCCTTTTTATTCTCTCCCTTTCTCCCTTCCCCTCTTCCCTCCCTTTCTTCCTTCCCCTCTTCCCTCCCCCTCTTTATTCCCTCCCTTTCTTCCTTCCCCTCTTCCCTCCCCTCTTTATTTCCCATCTCTCCCCCTCTTTATTCTGTCCCTTTCTTCCTTCCCCTCTTCCCTCCCCCTCTTTATTCCCTCCCTTTCTTCCTTCCCCTCTTCCCTCCCCCTCTTTATTCCCTCCCTTTCTTCCTTCCCCCTCTTACCTCTCCCTCTATTCCCTCCCCTCTTTATTTCCCCTCTTCCCTCCCCCTCTTTATTCCATCCCTTTCTTCCTTCCCCTCTTCCCTCCCCTCTTCCCTCCCCCTTTTTATTCCCTCCCTTTCTCCCTTCCCCTCTTCCCTCCCTTTTTTCCTTCCCCTCTTCCCTCCCCCTCTTTATTCCCTCCCTTTCTTCCTTGCCCCTCTTACCTCCCCCTCTTTATTCTGTCCTTTTCTTCATTCCCCTCATCCCTCCCCTCTTCCCTCCCCCTTTTTATTCCCTCCCTTTTTACCTTCCCCTCTTCCCTCCCCTCTTTATTTCCCATCGTCCATCCCCCTCTTTATTCCCTCCCTCTTCCCTCCCCCTCTTTATTCCCTCCCTTTCTTCCTTCCCCTCTTCCCTCCCCCTCTTTATTCCCTCCCTTTCTTCCTTCCCCTCTTCCCTCCCCCTCTTTATTCCCTCCCTTTCTTCCTTGCCCCTCTTACCTCCCCCTCTATTCCCTCCCCTCTTTATTTCCCATCTTCCTTCCCCCTCTTTATTCCCTCCCTTTCTTCCTTCCCCTCTCCCTCCCCTCTTTATTTCCCATCGTCCCTCCCCCTCTTTATTCCCTCCCTTTCTTCCTTCCCCTCTTCCCTCCCCTCTTCCCTCCCCCTCTTTATTCCCTCCCTTTCTTCCTTCCTCCTCCCCCTTCCCCCTCCCCCTTTATTCCCTCCCTTTCTTCCTTCCCCCTCTTACCTCCCCCCCTCTATTCCCTCCCCTCTTTATTTCCCATCTTCCCTCCCTCTCTTTATTCCCTCCCTTTCTTCCCTCCCCTCTTCCCTCCCCCTCTTTATTCCCTCCCCTCTTTATTTCCCATCTTCCCTCTCCCTCTTTATTCTGTCCCTTTCTTCCTTCCCCTCTTCCCTCCCCTCTTCCCTCCCCCTTTTTATTCCCTCCCTTTCTCCCTTCCCCTCTTCCCTCCCCTCTTTATTTCTCATCGTCCCTCCCCCTCTTTATTCCCTCCCTTTCTTCCTTCCCCTCTTCCCTCCCCCTCTTTATTCCCTCCCTTTCTTCCTTCCCCCTCTTACCTCCCCCTCTATTCCCTCCTCTCTTTATTTCCCATCTTCCCTCCCCCTCTTTATTCCCTCCCTTTCTTCCTTCCCCTCTTCCCTCCCCTCTTTATTTCCCATCTCTCCCCCTCTTTATTCCGTCCCTTTCTTCCTTCCCCTCTTCACTCCCCCTCTTTATTCCCTCCCTTTCTTCCTTCCCCTCTTCCCTCCCCCTCTTTATTCCCTCCCTTTCTTCCTTCCCCCTCTTACCTCCCCCTCTATTCCCTCCCCTCTTTATTTCCCCTCTTCCCTCCCCCTCTTTATTCCATCCCTTTCTTCCTTCCCCTCTTCCCTCCCCCTCTTTATTCCCTCCCTTTCTTCCTTCCCCCTCTTACCTCCCCCTCTATTCCCTCCCCTCTTTATTTCCCATCTTCCCTCCCCCTCTTTATTCCTTCCCTTTCTTCCTTCCCCTCTTTCTTCTCCTCTTCCTTTTTTATGATTCTTCATTCTAGACACCATTCTCAAAAAAATTGGAAATGTGTTTGGTATTTCTTGGCTTTCTTTATATTTGATTTCCTCCCCCTGTCCCTCCCTCTCTCTTTCATCTTCCTGTTTCTCACAATAACTTCTCTCCTCCTTCCTTTCTGCTTTTCTACAACTTTTCTACAACTTCTTCCTCTCTTCCTAAGCCCTCCAGACCTAGTCTTTCTTTAGGGATATACTGTTTGACTAAAGCCTCCATGCATTCCCTGTCATTTGGCTGATGACTGTTGACCAAACTGCCAGCAGCTTTTCCACAACTACAACTACAACAAAATAGGAAAGGAAAACCCCAAACGTCACCAATGGGAGCTCCAATGGGAGCTTGTTTCCAGTAGACAGTGGTGCATGACATGCCCAAACCTCTCCCCCTCTCCCTCCATTCTCACACCATTCTCATCCTTTGCTTTCCTGAAAACCTACCTAACACCCAACTCTAACCTGCCATTCAAGCTGTCATTTGCGTGCACTTCATGTTAGTGTGGTGATTGTGACGCTACACCTGCCTTGAACCCCCCCCCCCCCCCCCCCCTCTCATGGCTTTTGGTGTGGTCTGAGTGTGTAGTGCTTGGCCTTTGGTATGTTCCATCCAGCTGACTTAGAGGGGTGGGCCTCACTTTGTGTTTGCACCCCCATTCACTCAACTTATTTTGTATTTAGACAGTATCTCACTGCAATATGGATATGATATTTAATACTCCTCGTGTGTGGAACTAGCCGCACATCTCTATACTTGTCAATGTCTCAATAAACCACCTATCAGTTGAACACAAACTAAAACAAGCACAATCAATTTGTCCTTGGTGTTGTTGGCATCTTACTAACCATTCAAACCTAACCAAATTCCCCAAATCCCCTAAGAAATCACATATTCTAACCTGCATTCCAAGTTAAAGAAAATATACTGCTGATATATATTCTCTACCTGACCTTGTTGAACCTAAGAGTTGAAGTACATGACATAATCAGTGAGGAATCCAGTGACACGGTCCTGGTTTTGGGACTGGGCCACACACCTGAAGCCATTACTCTATAGAGCGAGCATAACCAAAACACAACTGAGACAATATCCAGACAAAAAAAACCCTAACAAACGTATTCCCTGGTACATAAGAGGAACCCAATTCCTAACCAACCCCAAGATGGTCATGAGTGGACTTTCTCCTTCCTGATTCTTCCCGTTGTCTAGGTGACGTTATCGGTTGACGGCATCCTGACGACCACGGGCTACACCCAGGAGGACTACACCATGCTGGGATCCGATGACTTCTTCTACGTGGGTGGAAGCCCCAGTACCGCCGACCTGCCTGGGTCTCCTGTCAGCAACAACTTCATGGGCTGCCTCAAAGAGGTGAGACTGCTGGTAGTATGTACCTTTTAGATTTGAAAAGGAAGAGGCTGTGAGTGAGTGAGGCTGCTGGCAGTATGTACCTTTTAGATTTGAAAAGGAAGAGGCTGTGAGTGAGTGAGACCGCTGGCAGTATGTACCAGTATATATTACTTCTTAACGAAATTCGTTATGAAAAGGGTTTTGCTGGTGAGCAAGAGCTGCACCTTTTCCTTTTCAATGATTATCAAATTGTTTGGTTGCCCCTCGACTCAAGATGGTTGAGCCTTTTTCCATTTCTACATTTCCATTTGATTAATTTAGCAGAATCTCTCAGAAACCTGTGTTTCTAAAATGGTTGGTCAGGACTATCTTGTCCAGCGGGACAAGGTAGTCCTGAAAGTTTGGGAACTGATACTATGCTACACTGTGTGTTCACTAAAAGGTTACTTGTAACAAAGAGTGCATTTTGCAATGTGTATTATGCGCTGTGGGTCTCATGAAATCAAGACTGAATTCAATAAAGACAATCTGGTTTTGAAGAAGGGAGACACAAACTTTCAAGATCTTCTTGGAGCTGTCTGATCAAATTCACAGTGGTTATACCACCGACATCAAACTGTTGCAGGGGCATTTCATTAGTTTTTTTAATTGCTGGTAAATCATTTGTTTGCGGATGAGGACGTCTAGCAGTGGCGTGGTTGCAGAGGCTCGGGTGAAGAGATGGACTGGGATTGGTTGACTATGCAGCTGGGTCAAACGTGACAAAAGGAAGCAAAGGGACTGATTAGATGCTGATGTAGCGTGGTTCGTTCTGCGTTGTGTACTTTTAATTAGGACGCTGCCACAACTGGAGGTCTGCTCATTGAATTATTTTTATTTGCCCTGCACACGAAGAGACAACACACATTATGTTAACCCTTGGCACAGTCATAGCTCTCAGGCACCTTGCTAGCCGAAGGTCAGGCAAAAGAGCGCAAGGAAATAACAGGTGCTGTGTGCACACATTCAGTGCACAACAGCACACCATACAATACAAGTAAAATGATACAGAACATAATTCGGACAAAATAAAAGACATACCCGCACACGAAGAGACAACACACAATATGTTATCCCTTGGCGCAGTCATAGCTCTCAGGCATGTCACTACTGTTACACTGGGCCTTTACCCCTACCTACATTATACTGACCCAATCACTACTGTTACACTGGGCCTTTACCCCTACCTACATTATACTTACCCAGTCACTACTGTTACACTGGGCCTATACCCCTACCTACATTATACTGACCCAGTCACTACTGTTACACCTGGCCTTTACCCCTACCTACATTATACTGACCCAATCACTACTGTTACACTGAGCCTTTACCCCTACCTACATTATACTGACCCAGTCACTACTGTTACACTGAGCCTATACCCCAACCTACATTATACTGACCCAGTCACTACTGTTACACTGAGCCTTTACTGACCCAATCACTACTGTTACACTGGGCCTTTACCCCTACCTACATTATACTGACCCAGTCACTACTGTTACACTGGGCCTATACCCCTACCTACATTATACTGACCCAGTCACTACTGTTACACCTGGCCTTTACCCCTATCTACATTATACTGACCCAGTCACTACTGTTACACTGAGCCTTTACTGACCCAATCACTACTGTTACACTGGGCCTTTACCCCTACCTACATTATACTGACCCAGTCACTACTGTTACACTGGGCCTATACCCCTACCTACATTATACTGACCCAATCACTACTGTTACACTGGGCCGTAACTGACCCAATCACTACTGTTACACTGGGCCTTTACTGACCCAATCACTACTGTTACACTGGGCCTTTACTGACCCAATCACTACTGTAACACTGGGCCTTTACCCCTACCTACATTATACTGACCCAGTCACTACTGTAACACTGGGCCTTTACTGACCCAGTCACTACTGTAACACTGGGCCTTTACCCATACCTACATTATACTGACCCAATCACTACTGTTACACTGGGCCTTTACTGACCCAATCACTACTGTTACGCTGGGCCTTTACCCCTACCTACATTATACTGACCCAATCACTACTGTTACACTGGGCCGTAACTGACCCAATCACTACTCTTACACTGGGCCTTTACTGACCCAATCACTACTGTTACACTGGGCCTTTACTGACCCAATCACTACTGTTACACTGGGCCTTTACTGACCCAATCACTACTGTAACACTGGGCCTTTACTGACCCAATCACTACTGTAACACTGTTGCCACTAGCTCTTTAACCACATCATACATGCGTATGAACACTTATTCATACTCATATGCATATCCACAGTCACTGATGTCAGGGAGGTCACTGTTCCACCGTTGTTGATCAGAATGCATCTGGTCCCTTTTCCTTTCAGCCTCCTTCTCCTCTCATGATGGGTGAATCACACACACACACACCACACTACACACCACACACACACACACACACCACACACCACACACACCACACACACCACACACACACACACCACACACCACACACACCACACACACACACACACACCACACGCACCACCCACACCACACACACCACACACACACACACCACACACACCACACACACACACACACACACACACCACACACACACACACACACCACACACACCACACACCACACACGCAAACCCGCATGTACACAGAAACATTGCTATCCTCCACACTGCTTTCCCTGCCATTAAGACTAATTTGCCTGCTGGCGATGTCCCTGCCATCCAACACCATTATGGATAAATGTTTTGTTACCATGGCACCAGGTAGTCCCAACGTCTCCCGCTGCTCTCACACACACACACACACACACACACACACACACACACACACACACATACACATACGCACACGCACACGCACACGCACACACACACACACACACACACACACACACACACACACACACACACACACACACACACACACACACACACACACACATACACATACGCACACGCACACGCACACACACACGCACACGCACACGCACACGCACACACACACACACACATTTCCTTGGTAGCTGTTGGTAGTCGGTCATTGTGCCTTACATAAATGGACATAATGATAGTCATTATGACTCCTTTATCATCCGTCAGACGTCTTTCCCTTCAGAGAAACGCTGACAACGAGACAGCTAGTTGTGTTAAAATAACGTCAAAATCAATCATTTATACATGTAGTGTAATTGTAATCATCAGAGAATTGTATATCATTTCAGAACGTCAATACATTTTGTAGCATGATCAACATGGATATTTAGTTATTTGCAATAGTTTATACTGTACTACAAATACATTTTGAAATGAACATTTTCAAGTATTTTTTGGAAAATCATATTGTAAACAGCTAAGTATAATCCATCTAATTATTTATTGTATTAAAAAAACTAAAACGATGTTTTAAGAGAGAATAGGCAATGGTCTGAAGTCGGAAAATAATGGAAAATCACATGAGCACCACGATGCCTATTCCACCCATGCTCTACCAAGGTTTTCCAGTGCACAGCTTTGACCTACTACAGTAGCTATTAAAAAAAATATTGAACCTTTATTTAACTAGGCAAGTCAGTTAAAGAACAAATTCTTATTTTCAATGACGGCCTAGGAACAGTGGGTTAACTGCCTGTTCAGAGGCAGAACGACAGATTTTTACCTCGTCAGCTCGAGGATTCCATCTAGCAAGCTTTTGGTTACTGGCCCAATGCTCTAATCTAGGCTTCCTGCCGCCCCAAGATACGTTGGTATTGCACTTCAAACTATGTGCAGGCAGGTTGCTGTGATTTCCCTCACCCGTCTGAACGGTCGGCTGCCCTCACCCGTCTGAGGAGTTGGCTGTGAATGATATCACGCGTCTAAGAGGTCGGCTGTGAATGCCATCACCCGTCTGAACGGTTGGCTGTGGATGCCCTCACCCGTCTAAGAGGTCGGCTGTGAATGTCCTCACCTGTTTTAGGGTTGGCTGTGAATGCCCTCACCCGTCTGAGGAGTTGGCTGTGAATGCCATCACCCGTCTGAACGGTTGGCTGTGGATGCCCTCACCCGTCTGAACGGTCAGCTGTGAATGTCCTCACCTGTTTTAGGGGTTGGCTGTGAATGCCCTCACCCGTCTGAGCGGTCGGCTGTGAATGTCCTCACCTGTTTTAGGGGTTGGCTGTGAATGCCCTCACCCGTTTGAGGGGTTGGCTGTGATTGCCCTCACCCGCTAGTACTGACTGTGATTTGGGTTCAGACCTTCTAAAGGATGTCTGGTAAGAACAATGCCGATGCTTATTTTTTCAGGGTTTTAATTCCTTTTCCTCTTCACCGACACACTTTGATTTATATACCATGAATCCTGATTATATACTTGGATCTTGACTGGGAATAAATCTTGGTGGAATAGTGTTAATCTGAATGAATTGTAGTTATTTCAATGCACGGAGAACTATCAGATATTTTTGTTACTGTCCACAATAAAAATGATCCTATGAAAAATGTGTCTTCTTTCTTCGGACGACGATAACACTCTGACCTGATTGGGTGCAGTGTTCAGATACGCCTTTTCAAGCGCTCTGATTGGTTTGTAATCACAGGGCTATGATGGGTGAGGGATAACTAAGGTAGCGCTGAACGGCCAAACTAATGGGACTCAAGGGAAACTGAAAGGACTGTGAGGGAAAGTTAGGTAGAGAAGAGGGGAACACGAGAATTTTTTTTACAAGCATTTCACTGTGTTCGGTAAAAAGTATAGGCCTTTCAAACGTTTTATGCAGCATTATTGGCTAGTAACTTGAGCCCTACTTTAAAAAATAATGATTTAACCTTTATTTTACTAGGCAAGTCAGTTACGAACAAATTCTTATTTACAGTGACGGCCTGCCCCGGCCAAACCCTAACGACGCTGGGCCTAATGCGCGCCGCCCTATGGGACTCCCAATCACGGCCGGTTGTAATACAGCCTGGAATCGAACCAGGGTGTGTCTGTAGTGATGCCTCAAGCACTGAGGCGTCACTTCAGACTGCTGCACCACTCGGGAGCCCCCTACTGTCCCAAAGCGATTTAGAGTTGTTTAACGAGAGTGACGAGTGTGTGGATGTAATGGTAATATTATCAAAATCTCACTTATAATGTAGGTAATTTACACTGAATCATATCACATTATTCAAAAGATCGGAATCAGTATTTTTTTTTTATATGCATGTCAACATATTAGGAAATAATTAGATGTTATTGGTCACATACACATGTTCAGCAGATGTGATTGGTCACATACACATGTTCAGCAGATGTTATTGGTCACATACACATGTTCAGCAGATGTTATTGGTCACATACACATGTTCAGCAGATGTTAATGGTCACATACACATGGTTAGCAGATGTTAATGGTCACATACACATGGTTAGTAGATGTTATTGGTCACATACACATGGTTAGTAGATGTTATTGGTCACATACACATGGTTAGTAGATGTTATTGGTCACATACACATGGTTAGTAGATGTTATTGGTCACATACACATGGTTAGCAGATGTTATTGGTCACATACACATGGTTAGCAGATGTTAATGTGAGTGTAGCGAAATGCTTGTGCTTCTGGTTACGACACTGCAGAAATATATAACAAGTAATCTAACAAGTTCCCCAACAACTACCTAATACACACCGATCTAAAAGGGGGGAATGAGAGGATGTACATATAAATATATGGATGAGCGATGGCCGAGAGGTGCAATAGATGGTATAAAATACAGTATATACCTATGATATGAGTAATGTAAGATCTGTAAACATTATTAATGTGGTATTATTTAAAGTGGCATTGTTTAAATTGACTAGTGATCCATTTGTTAAAGTGGCCAGTGATTGGGTCTCCATGTAGGCAGCAACCTCTCCATGTTAGTGATTGCTGTTTAGCAGACTGATGGCCTTGAGATAGAAGCTGTTCTTCAGTCTCTCTGTCCCAGCTTTGATGCACGAGATGACCATGCAGTTCCCCTGTCCAAACAGCCCCAGGATGGCGTGTGTGTGTGTGTGTGTGTGTGTGCGTGTGTATGTGTGTGGCCTCAGATCAGAGTTGAGATTTGCTTGTCTAGCTTTGGCTTGTGGCCTGTAGCTGTCACCACCCACACTGGCACACTTTTACCCCCTGGCAATACAGTGAAGACACACACACACACACACACACACACACACACACACACACACACACACACACACACACACACATACACATACACATACACACTCACATACACACTCACATACACACTCACATACACACTCACATACACAAGCAGCACAAATGCCTCACACCACTAGGTCCACTAGAAGTCTTTGATTTCATGTATGCTCAGCGGCCAGTGTGAGAGCATGGTGCTGGAGTTTGGAAAGCATCCCACCCTGTGGAATAAAATAAACACTGCAACTGTTATTCATTCATTAGACCAATTGAGTGAAAGAGAGACACACACTCAGTCAGAGGTAGAGGGAGAGAGAGA
Source organism: Oncorhynchus clarkii lewisi (assembly GCF_045791955.1). Lineage (NCBI taxonomy): Eukaryota > Metazoa > Chordata > Actinopteri > Salmoniformes > Salmonidae > Oncorhynchus > Oncorhynchus clarkii. The sequence continues at coordinate 38,518,942 of NC_092171.1, read as the reverse complement.
GAGAGAGAGAGAGAGAGAGAGAGAGAGAGAGAGAGAGAGAGAGAGAGAGAGAGAGAGAGAGAGAGAGAGAGAGAGAGAGAGAGAGAGAGAGAGAGAGAGAGAGAGAGAGAGAGAGAGAGAGAGAGAGAGAGAGAGAGAGAGAGAGAGAGAGAGAGAGAGATAACCTATATTTATGTTTATTTATTTTCCTGTTTGTAGTTTAACTATTTGCACATTATTAAAATACTGTATTTATACATAAAATTACATTTGAAATGTCTTTATTTTAAAACCTTCAATCCAAATGAAAATTCCTAAAACCCTGATTTTGGACAAAATGACCCGAATGGATTCTTACTACCAAGGACTATCAAGAAAAAACTTCAGAAGAAACACACTGGAACCTGGAAATACCATCCAACACAAACCTGAGTGAGAAATATTTCATTTGAAGCTACTTCTGAATCTAAAAAGTAAAAGACAATAATCACTAGTTAATTTTGTTATATAAAGCTAAGTAAATGAGTATACCAAGCTGCTTGGATAGAATAGATCTGGCGGCACCTTCAATTAGCACTGGATTACAAAAAGAAAACCAGCCCCGTCACGGACCAGGATGTCTTGCTCCTAGACAGACTAAATCACTTTTTTGCTCGCTTTGAGGACAATACAGTGCCACTGACACGGCCCGCTACCAAAACCTGCGGACTCTCCTTCACTGCTGCCGACGTGAGTAAAACATTTAAAAGTGTTAACCCTCGCAAGGCTGCAGGCCCAGACGGCATCCCCAGCCGCGCCCTCAGAGCATGCGCAGACCAGCTGGCTGGTGTGTTTACGGACATATTCAATGAATCCTTATCCCAGTCCGCTGTTCCCACATGCTTCAAGAGGGCAACCATTGTTCCTGTTCCCAAGAAAGCTAAAGTAACTGAGCTAAATGACCACCGCCCCGTAGCACTCACTTCCGTCATCATGAAGTGCTTTGAGAGACTAGTCAAAGACCATATCACCTCCACCCTAACTCACACCCTAGACTCACTGCAATTTGCTTACCGCCAAATAGGTCCACAGACGACGCAATCGCAGCCACACTGCACACGACCCTAACCCATCTGGACAAGAGGAATAACTATGTGAGAATGATGTTCATAGACTACAGCTCAGCATTTAACACTATAGTACCCTCCAAACTGGGTACTGTACTTCCTGACGGGCCGCCCCCAGGTGGTGAGAGTAGGTAACAACATCTCCACCCCGCTGATCCTCAACACTGGGGCCCCACAAGGGTGCGTTCTGAGCCCTCTCCTGTACTCCCTGTTCACCCACGACTGCGTGGCCATGCACGCCTCCAACTTAATCATCAAGTTTGCGGACGGCACTACAGTGGTAGGCTTGATTACCAACAACGACTAGACGGCCTACAGGGAGGAGATGAGGGCCCTCTTAGTGTGGTGTCAGGAAAATAACCTCACACTAAACATCAACAAAACAAAGGAGATGATTGTGGACTTCAGGAAACAGCAGAGGGAGCACCTCCCTATCCACATTGATGGGACAGTAGTGGAGAGGGTAGTAAGTTCTGAGTTCCTCGGCGTACACATCACGGACAAACGGAATTGGTCCACACACACAGACAGCGTTGTGAAGAAGGCGCAGCAGCGCCTCTTCAACCTCAGGAGGTTGAAGAAATTCTGCTTGTCACCAAAAGCACTCACAAACTTCTACAGATGCACAATCGAGACCATCTTGTCGAGCATCCTGTATCAGTCTGGTACGGCAACTGCTCCGCCCACAACAGTAAGGCTCTCCAGAGGGTAGTGAGGTCTGCACAACGCATCACTGGGGGCAAACTACCTGCCCTCCAGGACAACTACACCACCCGATGTCACAGGAAGGCCATACTGCCTGTTCACCCCGCTATCATCCAGAAGGCGAGGTCAGTAGAGGTGCATCACAGCAGGGACCGAGAGACTGAAAAACAGCTTCTATCACTTAATGTAATGTTTACATACCCTACATTACTCATCTCATATGTATATGTATATACTGTACTCATTTAACCTGCTGCATCTACCATCTTGCCATCTCTATGTAATACATGTATCACTAGCTACTTTAAACTATGCCACTGTATGTTTATATACCCTATATCACTCATCTCATATGTATATACTGTACTCTATACCATCTACTGCATCTTGCCATCTTTATGTAATACATGTATCACTAGCCACTTTAAACTATGCCACTGTATGTTTATATAATCTCATATGTATATATTGTACTCTATACCATCTACTCCATCTTGCCTATGCCGTTCTGTACCATCACTCATTCATATATCTTTATGTACATATTCTTTATCCCTTTACACTTGTGTGAATAAGGTAGTAGGTGTGGAATTGTTAGGTTAGATTACTCGTTGGTTATTACTGCATTGTCAGAACTAGAAGCACAAGCATTACGCTACACTCGCATTAACATCTGCTAACCATGTGTATGTGACAAATACAATATGATTTGATTTGAAGTGTGAAGTCAGATGTGTGAAAACTCTTGAGCCAAACAACAAGTTCCACAGTCCCCCACACCCAAATACAGAGGCCTTTGAAGCCCCAATGGCTTATCCCTGTCCAGAGGTCATTACAATAGAGTACCCAATGGATATAAAATATAACACTGCAAGGAACAAGTACAAAAAAAGCTCATCAAGGACAATCCAGAAACACTATTTGCTGCCTGTTACAAAGAGGGGAACATAAGTAACTTAATTTCCCACACATCCCCTGGCATGACACAGTGCTATAAGAGCACACTACCCCTATGTCAAGAGAGAGGTTTTGGCCCAGGGTGGAAACTCAGAATACTAGACATTGAGGAAATTAAAACAACCTCTGTCATTACGTGTACAAGTCAGTAATGGTGCAGGGCTTCCTCATGCAGTTCCAGCAGGACTTTTACGGGATCAAAGAGAGAAGACAGCAGGAAAAGATCTCTCTGTGACAACTCCCCCAACCTGAGTGAGTCTGATCACACTTCTTCAAACTGTCCTGCAGACGAGGATGCCTAGGGAAAAAGAAGGACGAGCACGTCAGAAATCAGCTCAATATAATTGAATAATCCATTGAATCTAACCACTTCTGGGAAAATGTCAAAACTCTAAACAAACAAGAACACAAAGAGTTATCTATCCAAAATGGAGACGTATGCGTAAACCACTTCTCCAATCTTTTTGGCTCTATAACAAAGAATAAAGAGCAAAAACATATACATGATCAAATACAAATCTTAGAATCAACTATTGAAGACTACCAGAACCCACTGGATTCTCCAATTACCTTGAATGAGCTACAGGATAGACCCTCCAACCCAAAAAGGCACGTGGTGTTGATGGTGTCCTTAATGAAATGATAAAATATACAGTCAACAAATTCCAAATGGCTAAAACCGAGATGTATGGATACAGCAGCTAGCCTAACACTTTGAAGATGCAATTTTTTATTTATTATTGTGAAACAAACAACAAATAAGACAAAAAAACAGAAAACGTGAGCGTGAATAACTATTTATTAAGTTCAAAACTTTGTAGAGTCACATTTTGCAGCAATTACAGCTGCAAGTCTCTTGGGATATAAGCTTGGCACATCTAGCCACTGGGATTTTTTTGCCCATTCTTCAACGCAAAACTGCTACAGCTCCTTCAAGTTGGATGGGTTCTGCTGGTGTACAGCAATCTTTAAGTCATACCACAGATTTTCAATTGGATTGAGGTCTGGGCTTTGACTAGGCCATTCCAATATATTTAAATGTTTCCCCTTAACCCACACGAGTGTTGCTTTAGCAGTATGCTTAGGGTCATTGTCCTGCTGGAAGGTGAACCTCCGTCTCAGTCTCAAATCTCTGGAAGTCTGAAACAGGTTTCCCTCAAGAACTTCCCTGTATTTAGTGGCATCCATCATTTCTTCAATTCTGACCAGTTTCCCAATCCCTGCCGATGAAAAACATGATGCTGCCACCACCATGCTTCATGGTGTTCTCAGGGTGTTAAGAGGTGTTGGGTTTGCACCAGACAGCGTTTTCCTTGATGGCCAAAAAGCTCAATTTTAGTTTCATCTTACCACACAGTACCTTCTCCGACATGTTAGGGGAGTCTCCCACAAGCCTTTTGACAAACACCAAACATGTTTGCTTATTTTTTTTCTGACCACTCTTCTGTAAAGCCCAGCTCTGTGGAGTGCACGGCTTAAAGTGGTCCTATGGATAGATACTCCATTCTCCGCTGTGGAGCTTTGCAGCTCCTTCAACGGTATCTTTGGTCTCTTTGTTGCCTCTCTGATTAATGCCCTTCTTGCCTGGACCGTGAGTTTTAGTGGGCGGCCCTCTCTTGGCATGTTTTTTGCTGTGCCATATTATTTCCATGTTTTAATAATGGATGTAATGGTGCTCCCTGGGATGTTCATTTAATGGTGCTCCCTGGGATGTTCAAAGTTTTGGATATTTTTTTATAACCCAACCCTGATCTGTACTTCTCCAACAACATTGTCCCTGACTTGTTTGGAGAGCTCCTTGGTCTTCATAGTGCCCCTTGCTTGGTGATGCCCCTTGCTTAGTGGTGTTGCAGACTCTGCGGCCTTTCAGAACAGGTGTATATGTACTGAGATCATGTGACAGAACATGTGACACTTAGATTGCACACAGGTGGAATTTATTTAACTAATTATGTGACTTCTGAAGGTAATTGGTTGCACAGGATCTTATTTAGGGGCTTCATAGCAAAGGTGGTGAATACATACTCACGCACCACTTTCCTGTTTTTTATTTTTTTAAATATACATATTTTTTTCATTTTATAAATTTCGAATATTGTATGTGTGTCCAGTACATGAAGTCCAAATAAAATTCGATGTAAATTGCAGGTTGAAATGCAACAAAATAAGAAAAACGGCAATGGGGATGAATACTTTTGCATGAATACTTTTGCAAGGCACTGTATGCCACTGTATGTGCCTATAGCATGTTTTCATTTCCATTACACTAAAAACATTACAGTGTAATCCATTTCATCAACTTCGTTTGTAGACTCGATTAGTAATTATTGTATTATATTATATAATTATAGTAAATATAGTAAATATTAATTATAGTAAATAATAAAATCCAGTTACAGCTTCTTTTGAAAAAGTACAATAGATAAAATATAATATAATAATACAATAATAATATAACCAGCCAGGTTAATAATAATAATATAATAATACAATAATAATATAACCAGCCAGGTTAATAATAATAATAATAATAATAATAATAATAATAATATAACCAGCCAGGTTAATAATAATAATATAATAATACAATAATAATATAACCAGCCAGGTTAATAATAATAATAATAATAATAATAATAATAATAATAATATAACCAGCCAGGTTAATAATAATAATATAATAATACAATAATAATATAACCAGCCAGGTTAATAATAATAATAATAATAATAATAATAATAATAATAATAATAATAATAATAATAATATAACCAGCCAGGTTAATAATAATAATAATAATAATAATAATAATAATAATAATAATATAACCAGCCAGGTTAATAATAATAATAATAATAATAATAATAATAATATAACCAGCCAGGTTAATAATAATAATAATAATAATAATAATATAACCAGCCAGGTTAATAATAATAATAAGTGTCTGTAATAATACACAGTGTCTGTGTACCAACGACCTACAGAACATGGTCTTGCAGCGTGTCTGGGTACCAACGACCTACAGAACATGGTCTTGCAGCGTGTCTGGGTACCAGCCTTCTACAGAACATGTCTTGCAGCGTGTCTGGGTACCAACGACCTACAGCACATGGTCTTGCAGCGTGTTTAGGTACCAACGACCTACAGAACATGGTCTTTGCAGCGTGTCTGGGTACCAACGTTCTACAGAACATGGTCTTTGCAGCGTGTCTGGGTACCAACGTTCTACAGAACATGGTCTTTGCAGCGTGTTTAGGTACCAACGTTCTACAGAACATGGTCTTTGCAGCGTGTCTGGGTACCAACGTTCTTCAGAACATGGTCTTTGCAGGTTAGTCAAAAGGCTCTAGAATCTTTTCTGTTTGTGATTTCAATATTCTGACAAATGAGTACTGTAAAATACAAACATTTAGGAACAGTCGGGGAAGGAGTAGGACATAGCTTTTTGAGGGGGCAGATTTTAATTTATTGTCAAAATAAAAAATCAGTGGCCGTTGGCCTATGGCAGTTCTAGTGTTAAGGTGTTTTTGACTCTGCTGTCCTAACTTCAGGGGGAAGCTGGTTCCACTATCGGGGTGCAAGGACAGAGAGGAGCTTAGGCTGGGCTTAGCAGCATATACCCTCCTGTAGGGTTGGGAGGGCCAAGAGATGAGAGGTGGCAGTATGGAGTGCTTCGGTTGGGATGTAGGGTTTGAGCTTATTCTGCAGGTAGGGAGTGACAGTTCCTCTTGCAGCTCTTTAGGTAGGCACCACAGTCTTGTGGTGGATGCGAGCTTCGACTGGAAGCCAGTGGAGTGTGCCTAGGAGTGGGATGAAAATCAGGCGGGCTGCAGCATTCTAGAAGAAAAATAAATGCACACCTATTTAGGCGAGGTGCTGGCTAGCGGAGTAGCAAACTTGAAAATAAAAGAGAGCCGCACACTCTAGGAGCTCAGATGCAAAAATGTAATTACCAACGTTTCGACAGCCAAGCTGTCTTCATCAGGGTATAATCACAAACACTGCGGGATGACTCATTTATATAGTGTCAAACGACACAGGTGTCTGTAATCATGGCCAAGAGTGGCCTAATATCATTGGTTAATTATCAAATATTAAAATGTCAAACAAAGAACAGCATACAAACAACAAGTGGATAGCATACGATCATAAATTAATTTGACTACACAAGCTTACAAACAATTACTATGGCAAAGTCAAAATAATCACAAGAATGGCTTCAGATCAAAGTCTACGTTGAGACCGAAGGGAGCAATGGGCTGCAGTATTCTGACTAAGTTGCAGGGTTTGATGGCACAAACAGGGAACCTAGTACACAATGAGATGCACAAGTCCAGACGGGATATGACAAGTGCCTGGATTAGGACCTGCGCCGCTTCCTGTCTGAGGTAGGGTCGTACTCTACTGATGTTGTAGAGCATGAACCTGCAGGAGCGAGTCACTGCTTTCATGTTTGCGTTTAACGACAGGGTGTTGACCAGGGTCACGCCAAGATTCTTTGTACTCTGGGAGGAGACACCATGGAGTTGGAGCAGGCAGGCCTTCCCTGGGAGGAAGAGTAGCTCCATCTTGTCGAAGTTGAGCTTGAGGTGCTGGGCCGACATCCAAGCTAAGATATCTCCCAGGCACGCAGATTGCCACTGATAGGAGAGACCATGTGAGGAAATTATGGAGCCGAGTGACTTGGTGTATAGAGAGAAGAGGAGAGCACCAAGAACACTGTGGGACACCAGTAGTGAGAGTACGTGGTGCAGACACGGATCCTCTCCACGTCACCAGGTAGGAGCGGCCTGCCAGGTAGGATGCAGTTCAAGTCTTTGCTGTGCCTGAGACGCCCAGCCCTGAGACGGTGGAGAGGAGGATCTGATGGTTCACCGTGTTCAAGGCAGCAGATAAATGTAGGAGGATGAGAACAGAGGAGAGAGAGTCAGCAGAGAGCCTCCGTAACACAGAGAAGAGCAGTCTCAGTTGAAATGGTTGACAAAGTTGTCTGCAGAGAGGGACAAGGGAGGGGGTGGAGGATTAAGGAAGATGGAGAAGGTGGAAAAATAGTTACTCAGGTTTAGAGCAGAAGCTTGAAATGTAAAGTGATAGAATGTGACTTTAGCAACGGATGCAGAGGAAGAGATATTAGAGAGGAGGGTGTGAAAGGACGATAGGTCCTCCGGAAGTTTAGGTTTCCTCCATTTTCGCTCAGCTGCCCACAGCCCTGTTCAGTAAGCTTGCAATGAGCCAACCGGGAGGAAATGGAACAGTGTGAGTCAAAGGATGTGGAAAGGTAGAAGAGTAGAGTCAAAGAGACAGAATCAGGAGACAGGAGGGGGATAGATTTAGCAGAAGGGAGAGAAGATAGGACAGAAGAGGAGAGAGTGGTGTGCCCTCAAACACACACACACACGCACGCAAGCACGCACGCACGCACGCACGCACGCACGCACGCACACACACACACACACAGCATGCCAGGGATGTGCATGTGTGTGTTTGTCGGTTGTAGCCTGTGCTTAGCGGCCCGGGGCCATTAATTCCTGGAGAGTGGTGGGCAAGGCCGGCAAGCAGAGATTTATGAGGCAGACAGCTGTAGATGATTAATGTGTGTGTCACCCAGGGTCCCACACACACACACACACACACACACACACACACACACACACACACACACACACACACACACACACACACACACACACACACACACACACACACACACACACACACACACACACACAAACAACAACAACAACGCAGGGGCCACAGACGTTCACTTTGCAATTCAAGTCGCCTCCATGGAGCACGATGTGGTGTCTAGGTGTGTGCGTGTGTGTGTGTTGAACTATTTTGGTGGCTGAAAAGAAGTATATGGACGCAGTATTCCAGAACAGACAAACTGCCTGTCTCAGTAGCTTCCCTCTCTCCCTTTCACAGGAGTCCAGAGGATTCCACAAGTTAATATATCACATGAATACTGTGAGTTGAATGGAGGTGTTTGTAATGTCAATGACGGTTGTGGTTTGGCCTCGGTTATACCGCTGTGTCATTTCGCATTCACACAGACAGTGTGTTGAAGTCTGTATTTTTCTCTCTGTAACTCTCTCTCTCTCTCTCTGTCAGTCAGTCAGTCTGTCTGACTCTCTTTCTCTCTCTCTCTCTCTCTCTCTCTCTCTCTCTCTGTCAGTCAGTCAGTCTGTCTGACTCTCTTTCTCTCTCTCTGTCAGTCAGTCAGTCTGTCTGACTCTCTTTCTCTCTCTCTCTCTCTGTCAGTCAGTCAGTCTGTCTGACTCTCTTTCTCTCTCTCTCTCTCTCTCTGTCAGTCAGTCAGTCTGTCTGACTCTCTTTCTCTCTCTCTCTCTCGCTCTGTCAGTCAGTCAGTCTGTCCGACTCTCTTTCTCTCTCTCTCTATCTCTCTGTCAGTCAGTCAGTCTGTCTGACTCTCTCTCTCTCTCTCTCTCTCTCTCTCTCTGTTAGTCAATTCAATTCAAGGGCTTTATTGGCATGCGAAACATATGTTAACATTGCCAAAGCAATGTTTCAGGCTCCCGTGTGGCGCAGAGTTCTAGTCACTGCATCTCAGTGCAAGAGGTGTCAGTACAGTCCCTGGTTTGAATCCATCTGGTTGTGATTGGGAGTACCATAGGGTGGCAATTTGCCCAGTGTCGGCCGAGGAAGGCTGTCATTGTAAATAGGAATTTTTCTGATTTACCTAGTTAAATAAAGCAATTGAGCTAGATAACAAACAACAGTGAGATAAACAATAAAAGGTAAAATAAACAAACAAACATGTATTTACAATGGTGTTTACAATGGTGTTTGTTCTTCACTGGTTACCTTTTTCTCGTGGCAACAGGTCACAAATCTTGCTGCTGTGATGGCACACTGTGGAATTTCACCCAGTAGATATGAGAGTTTTTCAAAATTGGATTTGTTTTCGAATTCTTTGTGGATCTGTGTAATCTGAGGGAAATATGTCTCTCTAATATGGTCATACATTGGGCAGGAGGTTAGGAAGTGCAGCTCAGTTTCCACGTCATTTTGTGGGCAGTGAGCACATCTCTCTCTCTCTCTCTCTAGGCTATGTCTCTCTCTCTCTCTCTCCATCTCTCTCTGGGTTATGTCTCTGTCTCTCTCTCTCTGAGTGTCTGGTAAAGGCGATAACAGCCTGATGATCATTCCTGTCTCATACTCAAACACTGGTCATTTTTTATTTTATGCGTACACATAGTTCCCAGACAGCTACACACAGAGACACACACACACACATACACACACGCCTCTGAATCAGTCCTGTGGGCATACCTATTTAATCTCATGTCACACAGACGATATTGAATAGACAGATGTACAGTGTGTGTTCCTTCTCCTGTATGTTATACATGATATTGAATAGAAAAATGTAAGCGCAACAAATCAGAGATCACTCACTCACTATCAGTAAGATTCAGGCTCTATTAACCTGGGTAACCTGACCACTGTATCTTCGCTGCCCTGAAAAACACCTCCAGTGTTTGGTGAGACGCTGCTCTACGTTGTTTGTAGACACTTAAAGAGACTTGTCATCTTGCCAAAGTTTTCCCTCCTCTAGCCGATCACTATTTGTGTCTAACAGTAATATCACAGATGAAACAATTAGACAGATATTTCACCGGATGTGGAAAGAATGTGAAGCATCTGTTTGGCGTTTCCGATTCACTACATAATATGGAGATGAGAGGCAGCCCAGTGACCGACAGTGGGAGAAGATGGAGCGAGATGGATTTTTTCTCATCGATGAAACATTTGTTCTCCATACAACTTTATTTTTCCAAAACCAGAATCTGGTTTTTTTAACTAGTTAAGTCAGTTAAGAACAAATTCTTATTTCCAATGACGGCCTAGGAACAGTGGGTTAACTGCCTGTTCAGGGGCAGAACGACAGATTTGTACCTTGTCAGCTCGGGGGTTTGAACTTGCAACCTTCCGGTTACTAGTCCAACGCTCTAACCACTAGGCTACCCTGCCGAGTGGACTGCATTTTGTAGACTTTACCCTTTGAAAAGTTGATGTTTAGAAGGAGTGCAAGGGCGAATTGACAGACTAGGAATTATCTAATGGAAATATGCAAATAAATGCTAGACCGTGCCAATAGGATCTCACTAGCTCATGCCTGTCTCTGCCCTCCTCCTTTCTGTTCTGCCCGCTATGATTCATTTGTTCCCATTGGAAACGACAGGCTCTGGTCTATCTTTGGTGAATATACTTTGGTAATTTATTCAGCTTTCTATCAGCAGGCAATTGGAGGAATGGGATTGTGTAGCTACTGTACTGGTACAGCTAGGTTCTGTAGGCTATGATGCTACCACTCAGTTTCACATGTGCAAGAACAGATTGTCTTTCACTAATTTCTCTATGATGAAATGCATGTGACATTCAGAGAAGTTACCCAGACAGACAGACAGACAGACAGACAGACAGACAGACAAAGAAAGACAGACACAGAAAGGCAGACAGACAGATAGACATATACACGCACACAGACAGACAGACAGACAGACAGACAGACAGACAGACACAAACAAACAGACAGACAGACAGACAAACAGACACAAACAAACAGACATAAATAATTAGTGCCCTGTGAAATTTCACAGGGCACTGCTTGACGCCTCATTACTGCCATGGCAGGAATTAGCTAGGTGACATTCTACGTTGACATCCGCCACCAGTCCAGATGACAATGTCGCCCCTGCGACCAAATTGCAAAGTATCAATTTGTGTCACACACACACAGTGATAATATCGTAAATAAGGATAATCATCGGCCAATCAGCAATGGGGGGTTTGCTGTCCTGTAGCTGGGTTCTGTTTAAAGTTGTAGTGAGAGGGCTGTGGGTGACAACAAGGTTGTAGTGAGAGGGCCGTGGGTGACAACAAGGTTGTAGTGAGAGGGCCGTGGGTGAGAACAAGGTTGTAGTGAGAGGGCCGTGGGTGACAACGAAGTTGTAGTGAGAGGGCCGTGGGTGACAACAAGGTTGTAGTGAGAGGGCCGTGGGTGACAACAAGGTTGTAGTGAGAGGGCTGTGGGTGACAACAAGGTTGTCGTGAGAGGGCCGTGGGTGACAACAAGGTTGTAGTGAGAGGGCCGTGGGTGACAACAAGGTTGTAGTGAGAGGGCCGTGGGTGAGAACAAGGTTGTAGTGAGAGGGCCGTGGGTGACAACGAAGTTGTAGTGAGAGGGCCGTGGGTGACAACAAGGTTGTAGTGAGAGGGACGTGGGTGACAACAAGGTTGTAGTGAGTGGGCCGTGGGTGACAACAAGGTTGTCGTGAGAGGGCCGTGGGTGACAACAAGGTTGTAGTGAGAGGGCCGTGGGTGACAACAAGGTTGTAGTGAGAGGGCCATTGCTGTGTACCAGTGGAACCCATCCAACTTGAAGGAGCTGGAGCAGTTTTGCCTTGAAGAATGGGCAAAAATCCCAGTGACTAGATGTGCCAAGCTTATAGACACATATCCCAAGAGACTTGCAGCTGTAATTGCTGCAAAAGGTGGCTCTACAAAGTTTTGACTTTGGGAGGTTTGAATAGTTATGCACGCTCAAGCTTTCTGTTTTTTTGTCATAATTTTTGTTTTTTCACAAATCTACCTGCCTGTAGCTCGGGCCCTGAAGCAAGGATATGCATATTCTTGGTACCATTTGAAAGGAAACACTTTTAAGTTTGTGGAAATGTGAAAGGAATGTAGGACAATATAACACAATAGATCTGGTAAAAGTTAATAAAGAAAAAAACATGCATTTTTTGTATTTTTTTTGTACCATCATCTTTGAAATGCAAGATAAAGGCCATAATGTATTATTCCAGCCCAGGTGCAATTTAGATTTTGGCCACTAGATGGCAGCAGTGTATGTGCAACATTTTAGAATGATCCAATGAACAATTGCATTTCTGTTCAAAATGTGTAATCAAGACTGCCCAAATGTGCCTAATTTGTTTATTAATAACTTTTCATGTTCAAAATTATGCACTCTCCTCAAACAATAAATAGCATGGTATTCCTTCACAGTAATAGCAACTGTAAATTGGACAGTTCAGTTAGAATAACAATAATTTAATCTTTCTGCCAATATCAGATATATCTATGTACTGGGAAATGTTCTTGTTACTTACAACCTAATGCTAATCGCATTAGCATATATTAGCTCAACCTTCCCATTTAAGGGTCACCGATTCCGAAGAAGTTTTAACTACATACTCTTCCAATTTATTTAGTCTAGTAAATACATTTTAAATTCATTATTTGTGGCACTGAAGTAATTTGTAATCGACTGGGTTTTTGCAGCTCCAGAGCTAACGACTATTCAGAATGAAAACATAGTAATTGACTGTTTATTATATTGTTGAAGAATATAACTTGTAAATTCCTAAACTAAATGTAAATAAACACTGTACAGCCTCAAGACATTGTTAAAAATATAGTTTTGTAATCATAGATGGTCATTCCTTGCATCCATAGCTCTGTCCATGAATTTGAGAGTGGTTGCATTTCTCCAGCCCCATCCTGCTGGCTTTAATAATAATATCCAAAAGACGACAAAGGCAACAAGTATTATAGTTAGCCAGTCCTCGGTAAGAAAGCTAGTTGGTGATATTAATAGTTACGTTTCTGTTGATGGCACACGAGTGGAAGAACTGTCCATGTTCTTGGCGCTGGTAGGTGACAGGAGTGGAAGAACTGACGTTGGTCCTGGTGCTGGTTGTTGACAGGAGTGGAAGAACTGACGTTGGTCCTGGTGCTGGTTGTTGACAGGAGTGGAAGATCTGACGTTGGTCCTGGTGCTGGTTGGTGACAGGAGTGGAAGAACTGACGTTGGTCCTGGTGCTGGTTGTTGACAGGAGTGGAAGAACTGACGTTGGTCCTGGTGCTGGTTGTTGACAGGAGTGGAAGAACTGACCATGGTTCTGTCGCTAGTTGTTGACAGGAGTGGAAGAACTGACGTTGGTTCTGTCGCTGGTTGGTAACATTTTCCATTTGCACAGAAAGCTTATTTCTCTCAAATTTAGTGCACAGATTTGTTAACATCCGTCTTAGTTAGCATTTCTCCTTTGCCAAGATAATCCATCCACCTGACAGGTGTGGCATATCAAGAAGCCATTTAAACAGCATGATCATTACACAGGTTCACCTCGTGCTTTGGCCAATAAAAGACCACTCTAAAATGTGCAGTTTGTGTCACACAAAAACAATGCCATGGATCTCAAGTTTTGAGGGAGCGTGCAATTGGCATGGTGACTGCAGGAATGTCCATTAGAGCGGTTGCCAGAAAAATGAATGTTAATTTCAGCATGTCCCAAGGATCTGTACACAATTCCTGCAAGCAGAAAATGTCCCAGTTCTTCCATGGTCTGCATACTCACCAGATGTCACCCGTTGAGCATGTTGGTGAGGCTCTGGATCGTTGTGTACGACAGCGTGTTCCAGTTCCTGCCAATATTCAGCAACTTGGCACAGCCATTGAAGACAACATTCCACTAGCCACAATCACCCACCTGATCAACTCTATGCGAAGGAGTCGCAATACATGAGGAAAATGATGGTCACACCAGATACTGACTGCTTTTCTGATCCACGCCCCTACCATTTTTTAAAGATATCTGTGACAAACAGATGCATATCTATATTCCCAGTTTTGTGAAATCCATAGATTAGGCCCTAATTTATTTATTTCAATTGACTTATTTCCTTATTTGAACTGTAACTCAGTAAAATCTTTTGAAATTGTTACATGTTGCATTCATATTTTTTGTTCAGTATAATTTAAAGCAATGTCATGTTACTGTGTATCTACAGATAAGTCAAAACCTAATATTGCTATGCATGTGCATCCCTCTGCATCCCACTGTCTTACTGTAAAAGTAATAGAGGGATCCACAGCACATTGCCCAGGTTATACCCAGAGCCCTTTGGAAAGCTGGGCAAAGTTTAATAATTTTTAAAAAATGTTGTATTATATTCAATAATTTTTTATCATTTGTTTTATAATCCCCATGTTATTAATTATTAGGATGATAGTGCAGCTGGATGTGGAAACAGTGTGTTTTCCTGGTGGTGTAGATGTTTAGAGTGTAAAACTTTAATCTCACTGTGGTAAAGCTTCTGCCCATATTTATGATCGCTGGGATAAACCCTCTGGATCCGGAAAGGCTGAAAACATTACACACACACACACACACACACACACACACACACACACACACACACACACACACACACACACACACGGATCATGATGGCGCTGAAGAACATGGCTGACATTTTACCAACCAATTGTGCTATTTTGTTCGTTTTTTTTGCCTTGTGTGTAGCTTCTTTTTTAAGTTATTGTGTACATAATGTTGATGCTACCGTAGCTTATGACCGACAAGAACTTCTGGACATTACAACAGCGATTACTCACCGAGGACTGGAAGAAACTTTTTCCTTTAATGAGTCCGACGAGAAGGATATCCTGCTTTCACTGGAACTTGACCAGATCCACACTTTTTGCGTGAAGAAAAGACAGATCGGGCAGCATTCTGAGAATCCGTAGGCAAGCGAATAAACTCCCACTGCCACCCGTTCTTCTTGCTAACGTGCAATCATTGGAAAATAAAATCTATGACCTACGATTAATTTTTATCCTACCAACGGGACATTAAAAAATGTAACATCTTATGTTTCACCGAGACATGGCTGAACAACGACACAGACAATATAGAGCTAGCGGGATTTTCCATGCACTGGTACAACAAAGACGCTACCTCAGGTAAGACTGGCTGGGGGTGTGTGTCTATTTGTTTAATAACAGCTGGTGAGCAATGTCTAATATTAAAGAAGTCTTTGAGGTATTGCTCACCTGAGGTAGAGTATCTTATGATATGCTGTAGACCACACTATCTACCAAAATAATTATCATCCTTATTATTTGTAGCCATCTATTTACCACCACAGAACAAAGCTGGCACTAACACTGCTCTCAACCAACTCTATAAGACCATAAGCAAAGAAGAAATTGCTCATCCAGAAGCGGTGCTCCTAGTGGCCGGGGACTTTAATGCAGGCAAATTTAAGTCAGTTTTACCAAATTTTTACCAGCATGTCACTTGTGCAACCAGAGAAAAACACCCCCACCTTTACTTGACCACATTTACTCCACACAGAGATGCATACAAAGCACTCCCTCACCCTCCATTTGGCAAATCGGACCATAATTCTATCCTCCTGATTCCTACTTACAATCAAAAACTAAAGCAGGAAGTACCAGTGACTCGCTCAATACGTATGTTGAATTGAATCCTACTACACCGACTCTGACGCTCGTCGGATGTGGCAGGGCTTGAAAACTGTTACGGACTACAAATGGAAACCCAGCCGTGAGCTGCCCAGTGACGCGACCCTACCAGACGAACTAAATACCATCTATGATATCTTCGAGGCAAGCAACACTGAAGCATGCACAAATTACCTTAACTAACCTGTACCCCCACACACTGACTCAGTACCAGCGCCCCCTGTATATAGCCTTGTTATTATTATAATTATTGTGTTACTTTTTATTAAGACTTTTTTTTTAGTCTACTTGGTAAATATTTTCTTAACACTTCTTGAACTGCACTGTTGGTTAAGGGCTTGAGAATAAAGCATTTCACGGTAAAGTCTACACTTGTTGTATTTAGCGCATGTGACAAATAAAGTTTGATTGGATTTCATACACGCACACACACACACACAAACACACACACACACACATGCACACACATGCATGGTGGTGCACACACATGCACGCACATGTATACACACACACACACACACACACGCGCACACGCACATGCACACACACACACACACACACATACACACACACACACACAGACACTCATAGACACACACGCACACATAGACACACACCCACACACATACTGTAGACACACACACATAGACACACACATGCACATAGGCACACACACAGTGCATTGGGCCCTCAGGCATCTGAGGGATGAGTTGATTTACTGTCAAACTTGCCAGATTATCAATAATCTCACACAGACCACAATCTACTCACAGACAGCTGTGTACTTACTCACACACGCATAGAGAAAGAGGTTATGTGTGTGTGCGTTTTTTCATGTTTGTGTGTGTGTGTGTGTGTGTGTGTGTGTGTGTGTGTGTGTGTGTGTGTGTGTGCACGCACGCGCGCAGGGGTGTGTATGCATGCTCGTTCTCTGCTCGTAATAGGCTACCCAAGAAAGAGAGAGGGGCTTCTGTTCTGCCCAGAGAATTAGAGAAAAACACTTCAATTTTCCACTTGAGCAGATTTCAATTTACACACATTCATTCCCCTATGTCTGGCTGTCCTCTGGGTTATTGACAGCATCAAGACTGCTGTGATAAAATATTAGCCACTTAGTGGGACTTTGTTTTGCACTGCTAAGGACACTTACTCACTCACAGAATGGAGTGGTTGGCTGTAGTGAACTGTTACTGTTGTCACTGGTGGGTGTAAAACTCTCTGATGATGTATTGGATGCCCAAATACGGTCACTGTTGTCACTGGTGGGTGTAACTCTCCGGTTGATGGATCTAATGCCCAAATACGGTCACTGTTGTCACTGGTGGGTGTAACTCTCCGGTTGATGGATCTAATGCCCAAATACGGTCACTGTTGTCACTGGTGGGTGTAACTCTCCGGTTGATGGATCTAATGCCCAAATAGGGTCACTGTTGTCACTGGTGGGTGTAAAACTCTCTGATGATGTATTGGATGCCCAAATAGGGTCACTGTTGTCACTGGTGGGTGTAAAACTCTCTGATGATGTATTGGATGCCCAAATAGGGTCACTGTTGTCACTGGTGGGTGTAACTCTCCGGTTGATATATCTAATTCCCAAATAGGTTGTTTTTTTTAGTTTACAAAGAAACTCTAAGAGGTGCTCAATATTTCTTAAGGATATGCAGTGCCTGGACACATTGTGTGTTTGTTTGTGTTTGTGTTTGTGTGTGTGTGTGTGTGTGTCTGTGTGTGTGTGTGTGTGTGTGCTTCCGTTAGCTTGCGTGTGTTTGTGTCCGTGTGTGTGTTGGTGTGTTTGTGTGTGTTCTTGCGTGTGTTTGTGTCCGTGTGTGTGTTGGTGTGTGGTGTTGGTGTGTGTGTGTGTGTGTGTGTTCTTGCGTGTGTTTGTGCCCGTGTGTGTGTGTGTGTGTGTGTGTTTGTGTGTGGCAGACAGGTCTAGGGCCGGAGCATTACATAAGGCTCTCAAAGCAACCCAAGGCAGCTACTCTGTCCCTCTAACCTTTAAAACAAAGAACTGGGCCACCATAACTGTGTGTGATGAGTGCACTCCTGCGTATCTGTGTGGGTGTGTGTATGCGCACGTTCCTGTGTGTGTGTGTGTGTGTGTGTGTGTGTGTGTGCACGCGCATGTTCCTGCGTGTGTGTTTGTGTAAGTGCTCGCTCCTGTTTGTGTGTCTACCATTATTTTGTGGAGCCATTAGCATCGTTATCAGTGAGAGCAGACCCAGATGCGTTTGTCAGCCCACTGAGAGTCAATTACCTCAGTCAGAGACAGCCATTGTTTCTCCGTGCGCCCTGGCCTATTGGTATTTAATACAGATATATTAATACAGCCGACTATCTTTGAGTGTTTTATTATGTATTTGTTTCTGATATAGATACTAGATTCAATGTGATCGGCCATTTTAGGCTATGCACCATTTAAAGGCAATGATATGGTTGCTGAGATGGAATTCAAAGTAAACGCTGCAGGGGGGCCTCCCGAGTGGCGCAGCAGTCTAAGTCTGCATCGTTCTTTCCCAGGCTGTGTCACAACCGGCCATGACCGCGAGTCCCATAGGGCGGTGCACAATTGGCCCAGTGTCTTCCGGGTTAGGGGAGGGTTTGGCCGGGGGGCTTTACTTGGCTCATCATCCTATAGCGACTCATTGTGGCAGGCCTGGTGCCTGCAGGCTGACTTCGGTTATCAGTTTAACTGTGTTTCCTCCGACACGTTGGTGCGGTTGGCTTCCGGGTTAAGCAGGCACATGTTAAGGAGCGTGGTTTGGCAGGTCATGTTACAGAGGACGCATGACTCGACCTTCGTCTCTTGGATCACAATTGGACATCTTAAAATTGGGGAGTAAAAGGACGTAAAAAATACAAAGAAAAATACAAAGAAATAATCGCTGCAGTTGTCGGCTCATTTGGAAATTACCTTTAAGTGTAAATCGCGCTATAACAGATCTTCCGTCGTTCAAAATTAATCTAGCCACTACCATGTCACCAACCTTGTGAAAAAGTGGAACCTCTTCACACTGGCTAATATGTTTGATATGGCAACAAATGCATAACAAATGCATAACAAATGCATAACAAATGCATAACAAATGCATAACAAATGCATAACAAATGCATAAATGTTAACTGCTGCGAAACAGACATTACCAACAAAAATCATCGTCATTATCCTGAATTGAGTCCTGAATTGAGTCTAGCTTGACTATAACCTAAACAAATGACCATAAATTATATTTTTTCCCCACCACCAATCTATCCCCCCAGGTGGTCTACAAGAACAATGACATCCGTCTGGAGCTCTCCCGTCTGGCGCATATCGTGGACCCCAAGATGAAGATCCAGGGGGATGTGATGTTTAAGTGTGAGAACGTGGCCACCCTGGACCCTGTCTCCTTCGAGACCCCCGAGGCCTACATCAGCCTGCCCAAGTGGAACACCAAGAGAATGGGTTCCTTGTCCTTTGACTTCAGGACCTCGGAACCCAACGGACTCATCCTCTTCACGCACGGCAAGCCTCAGGAGCGCAAGGCGGCCCAACGCAGCCAGAAGAACACCAAGGTAAGACGATGAACTATGATTAAATCAAACAACACATACATGTATTAACCTCAGCCTGCGTGTAAAGCTGTGTCTAAACCTGTCAAATCTATCACTAGTGTAAGGAGCAGGGTTGGGATCAATTCCATTTCAATTTCAGACCATTCAGAAAGTATATGTACTTCCAATTCCAATTCTCTTCAATGCTTTTCAATTAGGACAATATGGAATTAGAGTTGGAATTCTGTTTACTTTCTGAATTGATTGGAATTTAAATGAAACCCCATGTTGAGAAGAAACAAAAAGGCTGTGTTCAAGGATTTATTGGGCTTATAGGTCCTGTTTTGTAAAGATATCTCAGGGGCTGTTGTATCCCAATGACGAACAAACACCTTGACCATCTCCCCCAGGTGGACTTCTTTGCGGTAGAGCTGCTGGATGGCAGTCTGTACCTGCTGTTGGACATGGGCTCAGGGACCATCAAGGTCAAAGCCACCCAGAACAAGGTCAACGATGGAGCCTGGTACCACGTGGACATGCAGAGGGACAGGCGTTCAGGTGAGTCGTCTTACCTCAACAATATCTCTTAATTTCCCTTCGAAATTATGGAAGAACGTATTGTTGGTGAAGGTTTATTTTTGACATATTAATTCTGGGTGGTTACACGGTTAATTCCACGTGGGGTACAGAGTTAAAACAGAAACAATTCAAAGATGAACCATTTTGGCATAAATTCTGAGTGTTTAAGGTTGGAAGAAGGCTTAAAACAAAATAATCAAAAATCACGCGACATTACCATTACCTAGTATTCTCGTGGCTTGCTAGAGAGCTGCCGAAGCGCAGTGGTATGAGCAGCGCGTTTCGGCTTCGAGCATCACGAGTTTGCGCCTTGCAATCTTTTTTAATTTGATACATTTTCTTATTATTTATAAATCTTTCACAGAGGAAGGCCTACAGTGACGTAGGAAAGTATTCAGACCCCTTGACTTTCACGTTACAGCCTCATTCTAACATGTATTAAATCATTTTTTCCCCTCATCAATCTAAACACAATACCCCATAATGACAATTTTTTACAAATGTATTCAAAATAAAAACCTGAAATACATTATGTATATAAGTTTTCAGACCATTTGCTATGAGACTTGAAATGTAGCTCAGATGCATCCTGTTTCCATTTATGATCCTTGAGATGATTCTACAACTTAATTGGAGTCCGTCTGTAGTACATTCAATTGATTGGACATGATTTGGAAAGGCACACACCTGTCTATATAAGGTCCCACGTAGAGCTCAGAGACAGGATTGTGTCAAGGCACAGATCTGGGGAAGGGTACCAAACAATGTCTGCAGCATTGAAGGTCCGCAAGAACACAACGGCTTCCATCAGCCTTAAATTGGAGAAATTTGGAACCACCAAGACGCTGGGCACCCGGCCAAATTGAGTAATCGGGGGAGAAGGGCCGTGTCATTATGGGGTATTGTGTGTAGATTGATGAAGAGAAGGGGTTTTGAATAAGGCTTTAACGTAACAAAATGTGGAAAAAGTCAAGGGGTCTGAATACTTCACGAAAGCACTGTATATCTACATTTTTAGGACCCTTCCCACCTCTTACCTAATACCCTATTTCTGCCCTGCTTAACTCTTTCATAATATCCTGTTGCTGCCCCTCCTTACCTAATACCCTGTTGCTGCCCCTCCTTACATAATATCCTGTTGTTGCTTCTCCCTCCTTACCTAATATCCTGTTTCTTCCCCTTCTTAACTCTTACCTACAAACCTGTTGCTGCCCCTCCTTGCCTGTTATCCTGTTGCTGCCCCTCCTTACCTGTTATCCTGTTGCTGCCCCCTCCTTACCTGTTATCCTGTTGCTGCCCCTCCTTACCTCTTACCTATTATCCTGTTGCTGCCCCTTCTTACCTCTTACCTATTATCCTGTTGCTGCCCCTTCTTACCTAATACCCTGTTGTTGCTGCCCACTCCTTACCTAATACCCCTTTGTTGCTGCCCCCTCCTTACCTAATATCCTGTTGTTGCTACCCCCTCTTACCTAATACCCTGTTGTTGCTGCCCCCTCCATACCTAATACCCTGTTGTTGCTAACCCCTCCATACCTAATACCTTGTTGTTGCCCCCTCCTTATCTAATACCCTGTTTCTGCCCCCTCCTTGCCTAATACCATGTTTCGGCCCCCACCTTACCTAATACCCTGTTGTTGCCACCTCTTTACCTAACTCTGAATTTATAAGATTAGGGTTAAGTTTATGCATTATCTCCAACTGTTACATTTTAGGTAAGGGTTGGTCCGAATGATTGAGGTAAGGGTCTCATCCTGGTTGACCGTGGTGCCGGCTGTGAAAGTCGGCGATGAGGTCCGGGTCCAGGATGTCTTTAGCGAAGACCCAGTACCTCTCCTCCGGGCCACAACCCTCCCAATCAACCAGGTACTGGAAAACCCTGCTCCGTGGTCAAACACTCAGGAGACTTCTCACCATGTACACGGGATGGCCTTAGATGACACGGGAGGATGGGTGGGCCTGCAAAAAGAAGACAAAGGACTGTGAGACAAGCGCTTAATCCTAGACACATGAAAAGTAGAGTGTATACGGAGGGTACAGGGTAACGTAAAACAAACAGCAGTGGGACTAAGGACTCTAGAGACGAGGAAAGGACCAATGAAACGGGGGAAAGTTTGCGGGATTCCACCCGGAAGGGCAGGTCCCATGTAGACAGCCATACCCTCTGCCCAATACGATAGCGGGAAGCCGAGTCCATCGACGGTCAACTTGTCTACGATACCTGGAGTTGGTCTTGAGATGTGCCAACAAAGCTCTTTTACAGGTACGCCGACAACGGCAGATGAACATATGGTCTGAGGGTATGTTGACTTCCTGTTCTTGCTCTAGGCAGAGTGGGGGCTGACACCCCATGGAGCACTCAAAAGGGGAGAGTCCAGTGGCCGAGCAGGGAAGTGTGTTATGGGCATACTCCACCCAGACCTGTTGTTTGCTCCAGGTAGTGGATTTGGTTGAGATGAGACACCATAGTGTTGTTTCCAGATCTTGATCTGCTCGCTCCGACTGGCTGTTAGACTGGGGATGAATTCCGAAGGACAGGCTGGCCGACGACCCAGAACGCCTTCCCATAACCGCGGCGAGAACTGAGGACCCCAGTCGGAGACGATGTCCACCGGCAGTCCATGGATCCGGAAGACGTGCTGCACCATGAGCTGGGCCATTTCTTTGGCAGAGGGTAGCTTGGGGAGAAGAGTAAAATGTGCGGCTTTTGAAAACCGATCCACAACCATCAGGATGACGTGTTGCTATCAGACGGAGGAAGCCCAGTGACAACATCCAGGGAAATATGGCAATGAGGGAGAGGCAGTGGCTGGCGGAGGCCAGACGGAGTTTGCCACAGAGTCTTATTCTGAGCACATACCGTGCATGCGGCGGCGAAGGCAGAGGCATTAGGAACCATATTGGGCCACCAGAAACATTGTCGAAGGAACGGGAGCCAGGATGACAGGTCAGCCTGGAGGAATGAGCCCATTCCAGGACCTGAGACCGGGCGGAATCAGGGACGAACATACGGTTAGCCGGACCCCCTCCAGGTTCCGGCTGGGACAGTTGGGCCTTGTGAACCAGGGTCACAATAATCCAGTCAACTGAAGCTGCAAGGCATGAGGTAGGGAGGATCGTCTCAGAGTCAGAGGGTGTGGCATCGGAACTGTACAGGCGAGAGAGAGTGTCTGGCTTCACATTCTTAGACCCTGGGCGGTAGGAGATGGTGAAGTTGAACCTGGTAAATAACAGAGCCTTGCAGAGTGCTGTAGCCCTGGATGAAGTGGCAGTAAAAATTAGCAAACCCCAGGAAACGTTTCAATTGCACTCTGGATGTTGGGGCCAATCTCACTTTTTCAGAATGCATCTGGACATTTCCTTCAGCGATGAGAAAGATGCCAGAAAGGAGATAATAGAATGGTCAAACTCGCACTTCTCAGCTTTCCCAAACTGGTTCTCCAGGAGGCGCTGAAGGACTTTCCCAAACTGGTTCTCCAGGAGGCGCTGAAGGACTTTCCCAAACTGGTTCTCCAGGAGGCGCTGAAGGACTTTCCCAAACTGGTTCTCCAGGAGGCGCTGAAGGACTTTCCCAAACTGGTTCTCCAGGAGGCGCTGAAGAACTTTCCCAAACTGGTTCTCCAGGAGGCGCTGAAGGACTTGTCGGACATGGAGAATGTGTTCTTGGGCAGACCCAGACCGAGGAAGTCGTAGAGGTAGACGAACACAAAACGATTCAAAATGTCACGAAGCCCATCATTGACCAGTGCCTGGAAAACAATCCAAACGGAATGACCAGATACTCATAGTGTGCACTGGCAGTGTTGAAAGCCGTCTTCCGAACAAGATGGTAGGCATTCCGAAGGTCCAACATCGAAAAGATGGACCCCTGGAGAGGTTCGAAAGCAGAGGAGAGGAGTGGTAGGGGGTCATGATTCTTAATCAAGATGTCATTGAGGCCCCGGTAGTCGATGCATGGACGTAGGGTCTTAGCCTTCTTTTTCACAAAGGAAAACCCTGTGCCAGCAGGGGATGCAGAAGGACGAATGCTCCCAGCAGCCAGAGAGTCCTCAATGTACTCCTCCATGGCCTTGGTCTCGGGACCAGATAGGGAATGTAGCCAACCTCAAGGCGGTGTTTTACCGGGAGGAGGTCGATGGCACAATCATAGGGATGATGTGGAGGAAGAGAGGTAGCAGGAGCCTTGTTGAAAACCTCCAGAAGATCTTGGTACTCTGCGGGAACAGTAGAAAAACCAGAGGCTTTACTTAACCCCAGAGGAGGACGATTCGGCGGCGGACGTTCCGCTTTAAGATTAGTGGGAGTGACAGAATGGGATCCAACCCAAGATTGAACCTGTGGTCAAGTCAATAATGGGATAGTGCTTTTGGAGCTAAGAAAATCCCAACACCACAGGGAAGTGAGGGGATTCAATGAGGAGGAGCTGTATTGACTTGTTGTGATTGCCAGATATAGATTAGCCTCCAACATCCGGTGAAATTGCAGAGCTCCAAATTCAAAATACAGAAATACACATAATACTTATTCATAAAATATACAAGTGTTATACATCGGCTTAAAGATTAACTTCTTGTTAATCCAGCCTCTGTGTCAGATTTCAAAAAGGCTTTACAGCGAAAGTATACCATGCGATTATCTGAGGACAGCGCCCCGCAGAAAAAGCATACAACCATTTACCAGCCAAGTAGAGGAGTCACTAACGTCAGAAATAGCGCTAAAATTAATCACTTACCTTTGATGTTCTTCATATGGTTGCACTCACAAGACTCCCAGTTACACAGTAAATGTTTGTTTTGTTCGATAAAGTCCCGTTTTATGTCCCAAAAACTCTGTTTTGTTCAGTAATCCAATGGCTCCAACGTGGTCACAACAGGCAGATGAATACATACTAAAAGTACCGATAAAGTCTGTTGAAACATGTCAAACGATGTTTATAATTAATCCTCAGGTTGTTTATTGTATTTATAATCAATAATATTTAAACCGGACAATACCGTTTTCAATAGAAAGGAAAAATTACAAACGAGCGCTCAAATCAGGTCTGCATACTTCCTCTGTCCTCTAACCAAAATGTGTTTTTACTCATTGTTTTTCAAAATAAAAGCCTGAAACCATGTCTAAAGACTGTTGACATCTAGTGGAAGCCATAGGAACTGCAATCTAATTCCTAACCCTTTGGAATCTCTATAGGCATTTAGTTGAAAAACAGCCACATAATTCCACTTCCTGGATGGATTCTTCTCAGATTTTCACCTGCCATATCAGTTATGTTATGCTCACAGACATTATTTTAACAGTTTTGGAGAATGTTTTCTATCCAGATCTACCAATTATATGCATATCCTAACTTCTGGGCCTGAGTAACAGGCAGTTTGCTTTGGGCACGCTTTTCATCCAGAGGTGAAAATACTGCCACCTACCCAAGAGAGGTTAATGGGAACTATTTTTGTGTGTGACTCTTTCAAAGGAGCAGCCGTCCAGTGCTCTAGCGTCCACGGTAACAGAGAAGCGTTGAGTGGGGATACCTAGTTCCGACACCAGGGTAGCGTCCATAAAACTCTTATCTGCCCCAGAGTCAATGAGCCCAGATAGACTTAGACTGGTCTCCCCACAGCAGGATCACAAAAAAGTGAGTAGGGGTAATGGGAATCAGAGAATTCCCAGTCTCTCATCAGTGTACTCGTACCTACTAATGAGTCTGGTCTCTGTATTGTGGTGCTGCCCCGCACCATCACAATACAGACAACAGTTGGAGCTCAGCCTACATGAACGTTCCCTAGGCAATAATCTAGCTCTGCCCAGTTGCGTAGGCTCCAGTGTATCCGGCTCATCCGTCTCCGATGATTCTCGAGTGAACTCGGGTGGCTTTGGATCTTCTCGGAAATGCAGCTTCCGGATTCCTTCGGAGGTGAGCAAGCAGCAGCAGATGAACGAGTGTGACCGACACCTGACCTCTTCTCACTCCTGTGTTCCCGTAGACGCCCATCAATCCTAATGGTAAGGGCGATGAGGGAATCAAGGTGCCACGGCAACTTCCGAGCTGCTAGCTCATCTTTTATCTCCTCTGATAGAGAAAGAATACATCGAATAAAGATTCCAGGCACTCTCGGCATCCAATGTGCGAAAATCAACCTCGTAGTCTGCCACACTACGGGAATTCTGATGTAGTTCAAATAGTTTTCGTGACCGCTTCTTTCCGAGATACCAGAGATCCGAACACCTTCCTCACCTCTGCCATAAAATCTTTCAGATGATGACAAATGATGGATTGTTGCTCCCAAACTGCCTTAGTTCAGGAGAACGCCCTTCCCAACGTTAGCGTAATAATGTACACTATCTTCGACCGATCTGAAGGGAAAGAAGATGGCTGCAGCTCAAAAATGAGGGAGCACTGAGAAAGAAATCCCCGCCAGGTTCCGGGTTCCCCCAGAATATCTCTCCGGAGGAGGTAAGCGGGGTTCTCAGTGAGCCGGGGTAGGCTGTACAAATCCTCCACTGGTAAGGGAGTTACTGAGCGACTGTGATACCCTCTCTATATTAAAGTACATCCCTCTCTATATTACAGTGCAACCCTCTCTTTATTACTCTCCCCTCTCCAGGCACCATCTCAGTCAACAGCCGGCGCACTCCGTTCATGTCCAGCGGAGAGAGTGAGATCCTGGACCTGGAGGGGGACATGTACCTAGGTGGTCTACCCTCAGACCGCACCAATCTCATCCTGCCCACTGAGCTGTGGACCGCCATGCTCAACTACGGCTACGTTGGCTGCGTGCGCGACCTCTTCATCGACGGGCGCAGCAAGGACATCCGACAGATCGCTGAGGCCCAGAACGGGGCCGGCATCAAGCCGTCGTGCAACAAGGTGGTGGGGAAACAATGTGAGAGTTACCCGTGTAAGAACAGAGGCGTCTGCAAGGAGGGATGGAACCGGTTTATCTGCGATTGTACCGGCACGGGGTACTGGTCACGTACCTGCGAGAGAGGTAAGTGGAAGCCTTTGTTTTGCATGAGTGCTTGTATGTGTGTGTTTTATGACTGTGAATTTGTGTTTGCGTGTGCATTAACACATACGCTGAAGTGGGGATTATCAATTATGCTGGTGTGAGAATTCATTTGTGGGCTGGTGTTGGGATTAACACGTAGGCTGGTGTGGAGGTTAACACGTAGGCTGATGTTGGGATTAACACGTAGGCTGGTTTGGGATTAACACGTAGGCTGGTGTGGAGGTTAACACATAGACTGGTGTTGGGATTAACATGTAGGCTGGTGTGGAGATTAACATGTAGGCTGGTGTGGAGATTAACATGTGGGCTGGTGTGGGGATTAACACGTAGGCTGGTGTTGGGATTAACATGAAGGCTGGTGTGGAGGTTAAAACGTAGGCTGGTGCTGGGATTAACATGTAGGCTGGTGTGGAGATTAACATGTGGGCTGGTGTGGGGATTAACACGTAGGCTGGTGCTGGGATTAACATGTAGGCTGGTGTGGAGGTTAACACATAGGCTGGTGTTGGGATTAACACGTAGGCTGGTGTGGGGATTAACACGTAGGCTTGTGTGGAGGTTAACACGTAGGCTGGTGTTGGGATTAACACGTAGGCTGGTGGGGGATTAACACGTAGGCCGGTGTGGGGATTGTATGTGTTGATGTGTTGATTCAGAGGTTAGATAACTGGTCCTTGTTGACTGCATTAATTGAAGTGTGTTGCATTGTTTCTTCCTATGAACTGGTTCATTAAAACATTAGTGGACTGTGTGTGTCAGAGGGAGGTTATTTATTTTGAGTCATTTAACCTTTATTTAACTATGAAAGTCAGTTAAAGAACAAATTCTTATTTACAATAATGGCCTACCAATCCCAGACAACACTGGGCCAATTGTGAGCCACCCGATGGGACTACCAAACAGGAAAAGATGGTAGCCCCCTGGAGAGGTTTGAAAGCCAAGGTAAGGAGTGGCAGGGGGTCATGATTCTTAATCATGATGTCATTGTTGCCCCGGTAGTCGATGCATGGACGCAGGGTCTTGTCCTTCTTTTTCACAAAGACAAACCCTGCGCCGGCAGGTGATGCAGAAGGACGAATGCTCCCAACAGCCAGAGAGTCCTCAAAGTACTCTTCCATGGCCTTGGTCTCGGGGCCGGATAGGGAATATGGCCGACCTCGAGGCTTTGTGGTGCCCAGGAGGAGGTCAATGGCAGAATCGCAGGGACGATGCGGAGGATGAGAGGTAGCACGAGCATTGAGGAGGATGCCTCTTGCACTGAGCTGCAGTGCCTTAGACTGCAGCGCCACTCAGGAGCCCAAAAGTGGAATGGAAACACTTTACTAACTAAATCCCAGTGTTTCCCCTTTAAGGCTCTAGAGGAAGTTGTGGTAAAGACTGTATTGTTGATGCTGTTGAAATATTAATGTGGTTTCTGCCTTTTTTCTGGGAACCTTACTCTGGCCAAGGCAACCCAGCGTTGCAGTTTAATGACCAGAATATCTCTCTGTCACCCTCACCTATATCAACTGCTATAGTTATTTGCTGTGTCAAGTCTGCGTTAAAGTTGAATTAACAGAATAGAAATTGTATGGCTGTCTCTCTGTGTCTCTGTCTCTCTCTCTCTCTCTCTGTCTCTCTCTCTCTCTCTGTCTCTCTGTCTCTCTGTCTCTCTGTCTCTCTCTCTCTCTCTCTCTGTCTCTCTCTCTCTGTCTCTCTGTCTCTCTGTCTCTCTCTCTCTCTCCCTCTCTCTCTCACTCTCTCACTCTCTCTCTTCCTCTCTCTCTCTCTCACTCTCTCTCTCTCTCTCATATAAACTTCTGTAGTTATTTGCTGTGTCAAGTCTGTATGACCTTTGACAGTTTCTCTCCCTATCATATGAATGGAAACACATACGTATCGATCCTTCTCTCCTTTCATTACCGACACGTTCTGTAAATCAGGCCATTATAACCCTTTGGTGCTATTCTCATGGTCAACCCGCCAGAGACATGCACTTGTGAGGGAAAACACTTATTGCAAACACCAGCGAAAGGGTTGGAATTACAGCTACGTGGCCATTATGATGTCTATAATGGAATGCATTCATCTAATTACAGCTACGTGGCCATTATGATGTCTATAATGGAATGCATTCATCTAATTAGGCTACCCTGGGGCGGCAGGGTAGCCTAGTGGTTAGAGCGTTGGACTAGTAACCGGAAGGTTGCGAGTTCAAACCCCCGAGCTGACAAGGTACAAATCTGTCGTTCTGCCCCTGAACAGGCAGTTAACCCACTGTTCCCAGGCCGTCATTGAAAATAAGAATTTGTTCTTAACTGACTTGCCTGGTTAAATAAAGGTAAAATAAAAAAATAAAAATAAAATAATTACAGCTACATGGCCATTGTGATGTCTATTATGGAATGCATTCATCTAATTACAGCTACGTGGCCATTGTGATGTCTATTATGGAATGCATTCATCTAATTACAGCTACGTGGCCATTGTGATGTCTATTATGGAATGCATTCATCTAATTACAGCTACGTGGCCATTGTGATGTCTATTATGGAATGCATTCATCTAATTACAGCTACGTGGCCATTATGATGTCTATAATGGAATGCATTCATCTAATTACAGCTAGGTGGCCATTATGATGTCTATAATGGAATGCATTCATCTAATTACAGCTAGGTGGCCATTGTGATGTCTATTATGGAATGCATTCATCTAATTACAGCTACGTGGCCATTATGATGTCTATAATGGAATGCATTCATCTAATTACAGCTACGTGGCCATTGTGATGTCTATTATGGAATGCATTCATCTAATTACAGCTACGTGGCCATTATGATGTCTATAATGGAATGCATTCATCTAATTACAGCTACGTGGCCATTGTGATGTCTATTATGGAATGCATTCATCTAATTACAGCTACGTGGCCATTGTGATGTCTATAATGGAATGCATTCATCTAATTACAGCTAGGTGGCCATTGTGATGTCCATAATGGAATGCATTCATCTAATTACAGCTAGGTGGCCATTGTGATGTCTATTATGGAATGCATTCATCTAATTACAGCTACGTGGCCATTGTGATGTCTATTATGGAATGCATTCATCTAATTAC
Organism: Oncorhynchus clarkii lewisi; assembly: GCF_045791955.1. Lineage (NCBI taxonomy): Eukaryota > Metazoa > Chordata > Actinopteri > Salmoniformes > Salmonidae > Oncorhynchus > Oncorhynchus clarkii. Next base: position 38,488,672 of record NC_092171.1, on the reverse strand, counting down.
AGCTACGTGGCCATTGTGATGTCTATTATGGAATGCATTCATCTAATTACAGCTACGTGGCCATTGTGATGTCTATTATGGAATGCATTCATCTAATTACAGCTACGTGGCCATTGTGATGTCTATAATGGAATGCATTCATCTAATTACAGCTAGGTGGCCATTATGATGTCTATAATGGAATGCATTCATCTAATTACAGCTACGTGGCCATTGTGATGTCTATTATGGAATGCATTCATCTAATTACAGCTACGTGGCCATTATGATGTCTATTATGGAATGCATTCATCTAATTACAGCTAGGTGGCCATTGTGATGTCTATAATGGAATACATTCATCTAATTACAGTTACGTGGCCATTGTGATGTCTATTATGGAATGCATTCATCTAATTACAGCTACGTGGCCATTGTGATGTCTATAATGGAATGCATTCATCTAATTACAGCTAGGTGGCCATTGTGATGTCTATAATGGAATGCATTCATCTAATTACAGCTACGTGGCCATTGTGATGTCTATTATGGAATGCATTCATCTAATTACAGCTACGTGGCCATTGTGATGTCTATTATGGAATGCATTCATCTAATTACAGCTAGGTGGCCATTGTGATGTCTATTATGGAATGCATTCATCTAATTACAGCTACGTGGCCATTGTGATGTCTATTATGGAATGCATTCATCTAATTACAGCTACGTGGCCATTGTGATGTCTATTATGGAATGCATTCATCTAATTACAGCTACGTGGCCATTGTGATGTCTATTATGGAATGCATTCATCTAATTACAGCTAGGTGGCCATTATGATGTCTATTATGGAATGCATTCATCTAATTACAGCTAGGTGGCCATTATGATGTCTATAATGGAATGCATTCATCTAATTACAGCTACGTGGCCATTATGATGTCTATAATGGAATGCATTCATCTAATTACAGCTACGTGGCCATTGTGATGTCTATTATGGAATGCATTCATCTAATTACAGCTACGTGGCCATTGTGATGTCTATTATGGAATGCATTCATCTAATTACAGCTACGTGGCCATTGTGATGTCTATTATGGAATGCATTCATCTAATTACAGCTACGTGGCCATTGTGATGTCTATAATGGAATGCATTCATCTAATTACAGCTACGTGGCCATTATGATGTCTATAATGGAATGCATTCATCTAATTACAGCTACGTGGCCATTGTGATGTCTATTATGGAATGCATTCATCTAATTACAGCTACGTGGCCATTGTGATGTCTATTATGGAATGCATTCATCTAATTACAGCTACGTGGCCATTGTGATGTCTATTATGGAATGCATTCATCTAATTACAGCTACGTGGCCATTGTGATGTCTATTATGGAATGCATTCATCTAATTACAGCTACGTGGCCATTATGATGTCTATAATGGAATGCATTCATCTAATTACAGCTAGGTGGCCATTATGATGTCTATAATGGAATGCATTCATCTAATTACAGCTAGGTGGCCATTGTGATGTCTATAATGGAATGCATTCATCTAATTACAGCTACGTGGCCATTGTGATGTCTATTATGGAATGCATTCATCTACTATCAGTGGAAATGTCATGTACTGTCATGTTGTGTCTTGTCTCTGTCCTTTCCCTTCACCCTGTCTCCCTCTGCTGGTCGTTGTTAGGTTACCTTTTCTCCCCCAATTTCCACCAGCTGTGCCTTGTCTCCTCCTAACCACCTCGTCACCCCGTTTCCCACCTGTTCCCTTTTTCCCTCTGATTAGGTCCCTATATCTCTCTCTGTTTTTGTTCCTGTCCTTGTCGGATTCTTGTTTGTTTGTGTTAGTCATGCCTGAACCAGACTATCGTCATGTTTGCTGCAACCTTGTCCTGTCCTGTCGGAATCTGCCGGTCTATCTGAGCCTACCTCTGTTTGGTTATTAAAGAAGCTCTGTTTAAGTTAGTTCGCTTTTGGGTCCTCATTCACTCACCATAACAGAAGAATCCGACCAAGAATGGACCCAGCGACTTCGGATCCTCTCCACTCAGCCGTCGAGATCCAGGGAGCGATGCTAGGCAGACACAAGCAGGAATTGTCTGCTGCTCGACATGCCGTTGAGACCCTGGCCACCCAAGTCTCCAACCTCACAGAACAGGTTCACCATCTCCGCCTCGATCCACCGGCCACTTCCAGGGCTTTCGAATCTCCGGAGCCCAGAATCAATAACCCGCCGTGTTACTCTGGGGAGCCCACTGAATGCCGCTCGTTCCTCACCCAGTGTGATATTGTGTTTTCTCTCCAGCCCAACACTTACTCCAGGAGCACTGCTCGTGTCGCCTACGTCATATCTCTCCTTATTGGACGGGCTCGTGAGTGGGGCACGGCAATCTGGGAGGCAAGGGCTGAGTGTACTAACCAGTATCAAGACTTTAAGGAGGAGATGATACGGGTTTTTGATCGATCTGTTTTTGGGGAGGAGGCTTCCAGGGCCCTGTCTTCCCTATGTCAAGGCAATCGATCCATAACAGACTACTCTATTGAGTTTCGCACTCTTGCTGTCTCCAGTGGCTGGAACGAGCCGGCCTTGCTCGCTCGTCTTCTGGAGGGTTTCCGCGCAGAGGTAAAGGATGAGATTCTCTCCCGGGAGGTTCCTTCCAGCGTGGATTCCTTGATTGAACTCGCTATTCGCATTGAGCGACGGGTTGATCTTCGTCACCGAGCTCGTGGAAAGGAGCTCGCGCTCTCCGTCGCCCCCCTCTCCGCATCACTACCATCTTCCTCTGCCGGCTCGGGTGCTGAGCCCATGCAGCTGGGAGGTATCCGCATCTCGACTGAGGAGAGGGAACGGAGAATCACCAACCGCCTCTGTCTCTATTGCGGTTCCGCTGGTCATTTTGTCACTTCATGTCCAGTAAAAGGCCAGAGCTCGTCAGTAAGCGGAGGGCTACTGGTGAGCGCTACTACTCCTGTCTCTCCTTCAAGATCCTGCACTACCTTGTCGGTCCATCTACGCTGGACCGGTTCGTCAGCTTCCTGCAGTGCCTTAATAGACTCTGGGGCGGAGGGCTGTTTTATGGACGAGACCTGGGCTCGGGAACATGACATTCCTCTCAGACAGTTAAAGGAGCCCATGGCCTTGTTCGCCCTGGATGGTAGTCCTCTCCCCAGGATTCAGCGTGAGACGCTACCTTTAACCCTCACTGTTTCTGGTAATCATAGTGAAACCATTTCTTTTTTAATTTTTCGTTCACCTTTTACACCTGTTGTTTTGGGCCATCCCTGGCTAGTTTGTCATAATCCTTCCATTAATTGGTCTAGTAATTCTATCCTCTCCTGGAACGTCTCTTGTCATGTGAAATGTTTAATGTCTGCTATCCCTCCTGTTTCCTCTGTCTCTTCTTCACAGGAGGAGCCTGGTGATTTGACAGGGGTGCCGGAGGAATATCACGATCTGCGCACGGTGTTCAGTCGGTCCAGGGCCACCTCTCTTCCTCCACACCGGTCGTATGATTGTAGTATTGATCTCCTTCCGGGAACCACCCCCCCCCGGGGTAGACTATACTCTCTGTCGGCTCCCGAACGTAAGGCTCTCGAAGATTATTTGTCTGTAGCTCTTGACGCCGGTACCATAGTCCCCTCCTCCTCTCCCGCCGGAGCGGGGTTTTTTTTTGTCAAGAAGAAGGACGGGTCTCTGCGCCCCTGCATAGATTATCGAGGGCTGAATGACATAACAGTGAAGAATCGTTATCCGCTTCCTCTTATGTCTTCAGCCTTCGAGATCCTGCAGGGAGCCAGGTTTTTCACTAAGTTGGACCTTCGTAACGCTTACCATCTCGTGCGCATCAGGGAGGGGGACGAGTGGAAGACGGCGTTTAACACTCCGTTAGGGCACTTTGAATACCGGGTTCTTCCTTTCGGCCTCGCTAACGCTCCAGCTGTCTTTCAGGCATTAGTCAATGATGTCCTGAGAGACATGCTGAACATCTTTGTTTTCGTTTACCTTGACGATATCCTGATTTTTTCACCGTCACTCCAGATTCATGTTCAGCACGTTCGACGTGTCCTCCAGCGCCTTTTAGAGAATTGTCTTTTTGTGAAGGCTGAGAAGTGCACTTTTCATGCCTCCTCCGTCACATTTCTCGGTTCTGTTATTTCCGCTGAAGGCATTAAGATGGATCCCGCTAAGGTCCAAGCTGTCATTGATTGGCCCGTCCCTAAGTCACGCGTCGAGCTGCAGCGCTTTCTCGGCTTCGCGAACTTCTATCGTCGTTTCATCCGTAATTTCGGTCAGGTGGCAGCTCCTCTCACAGCCCTTACTTCTGTCAAGACGTGCTTTAAGTGGTCCGTTTCCGCCCAGGGAGCTTTTGATCTCCTCAAGAATCGTTTTACATCCGCTCCTATCCTTGTTACACCTGACGTCTCTAGACAGTTCGTTGTCGAGGTTGACGCGTCAGAGGTGGGAGTGGGAGCCATCCTTTCTCAGCGCTCCCTCTCTGACGACAAGGTCCACCCATGCGCGTATTTTTCTCATCGCCTGTCGCCGTCGGAACGTAACTATGATGTGGGTAACCGCGAACTGCTCGCCATCCGGTTAGCCCTAGGCGAATGGCGACAGTGGTTGGAGGGGGCGACCGTTCCTTTTGTCGTTTGGACTGACCATAGGAACCTTGAGTACATCCGTTCTGCCAAACGACTTAATGCGCGTCAGGCGCGTTGGGCGCTGTTTTTCGCTCGTTTCGAGTTCGTGATTTCTTATCGTCCGGGCTCTAAGAACACCAAGCCTGATGCTTTGTCTCGTCTCTTCAGTTCTTCAGTAGCCTCCACTGACCCCGAGGGGATTCTCCCTGAGGGGCGTGTTGTCGGGTTGACTGTCTGGGGAATTGAGAGGCAGGTAAAGCAAGCACTCACTCAAACTCCGTCGCTGCGCGCTTGTCCTAGGAACCTTCTTTTCGTTCCCGTTCCTACTCGTCTGGCCGTTCTTCAGTGGGCTCACTCTGCCAAGTTAGCCGGCCACCCTGGCGTTCGGGGTACGCTTGCTTCCATTCGCCAGCGTTTCTGGTGGCCCACCCGGGAGCATGACACGCGTCGTTTCGTGGCTGCTTGTTCGGTCTGCGCGCAGACTAAGTCCGGTAACTCTCCTCCTGCCGGCCGTCTCAGGCCGCTTCCTATTCCCTCTCGACCGTGGTCTCACATCGCCTTAGATTTTGTCACCGGACTGCCTTCGTCAGCGGGGAAGACTGTTATTCTTACGGTTGTCGATAGGTTCTCTAAGGCGGCTCATTTCATTCCCCTTGCTAAGCTTCCTTCTGCTAAAGAGACGGCACAAATCATCATCGAGAATGTTTTCAGAATTCATGGCCTTCCGTCAGACGTCGTTTCGGACAGAGGTCCGCAATTCACGTCTCAATTTTGGAGGGAGTTTTGCCGTTTGATTGGGGCTTCCGTCAGTCTCTCTTCCGGCTTTCACCCCCAGTCTAACGGTCAAGCAGAACGGGCCAATCAGACTATTGGTCGCATCTTACGCAGTCTTTCTTTTCGCAACCCTGCGTCTTGGTCAGAACAGCTCCCCTGGGCAGAATACGCCCACAACTCGCTTCCTTCGTCTGCGACCGGGCTATCTCCTTTTCAGAGTAGCCTCGGGTACCAGCCTCCGTTGTTCTCATCTCAGTTCGCCGAGTCCAGCGTCCCCTCCGCTCAGGCTTTTGTCCAACGTTGCGAGCGCACCTGGAAGAGGGTCAGGTCTGCACTTTGTCGTTATAGGGCGCAGACTGTGAGAGCTGCTAATAAGCGTAGAACTAAGAGCCCTAGATATTGTCGCGGTCAGAGAGTTTGGCTCTCCACTCAGAACCTTCCCCTTAAGACGGCTTCTCGCAAGTTGACCCCGCGGTTCATTGGTCCATTCCGTATCTCTCAGGTCATTAATCCTGTCGCAGTGCGACTTCTTCTTCCGCGATATCTTCGTCGCGTCCACCCGGTCTTCCATGTCTCCTGTGTTAAGCCCGTCCTTCGCGCCCCCGCTCGTCTTCCCCCCCCCCCCCCCCCATCCTTGTCGAGGGCGCACCCATCTACAGGGTCCGTAGAATTTTGGACATGCGTCCTCGGGGCCGTGGTCACCAGTACCTCGTAGATTGGGAGGGGTACGGTCCTGAGGAGAGGAGTTGGGTTCCCTCTCGGGACGTGCTGGACCGTGCGCTGATCGAGGATTTCCTCCGTTGCCGCCAGGTTTCCTCCTCGAGTGCGCCAGGAGGCGCTCGGTGAGTGGGGGGGTACTGTCATGTACTGTCATGTTGTGTCTTGTCTCTGTCCTTTCCCTTCACCCTGTCTCCCTCTGCTGGTCGTTGTTAGGTTACCTTTTCTCCCCCAATTTCCACCAGCTGTGCCTTGTCTCCTCCTAACCACCTCGTCACCCCGTTTCCCACCTGTTCCCTTTTTCCCTCTGATTAGGTCCCTATATCTCTCTCTGTTTTTGTTCCTGTCCTTGTCGGATTCTTGTTTGTTTGTGTTAGTCATGCCTGAACCAGACTATCGTCATGTTTGCTGCAACCTTGTCCTGTCCTGTCGGAATCTGCCGGTCTATCTGAGCCTACCTCTGTTTGGTTATTAAAGAAGCTCTGTTTAAGTTAGTTCGCTTTTGGGTCCTCATTCACTCACCATAACAGGAAATGCCTCTTCACAAGGTCACCTGGATATGACACCTCTGAAAACACAGGACCACCGGGACCCTTTAAATATGAGCTCGTATTTTACTCTCAATACAACAGATCAGTGAAGTTGTTTTAACATGAACCCTTACCCCATAATGATTACTCAGAGAGAGATAGTGATGTAATGGAGAAGTCCCGAGGCTAGAGAGAAAAGTCTCTTATTTCAACATTCTGTAAATTCTATGAGATTTTCTTATGGATTGAAAACAAAATGAATGCATTTGACAAATTATTCCAGACGCTTTTACCATATTAAATAAATATTGGAGGTAACATCTCTATCCAGCTCCGTTCCTCTATTCAGCCCCAGTTTCAGTTCAACCTCATTTTGACTTTGGAGGGACATTTTGTGAAAGGGACATTTTGTGAAAGAGAGAGCGAGTGAAAGAGGAGGAAAGGGAGCAGGAGAGTGAGAGAGGAGGTAAAGTGAGAGGGAGAGAGATAGAGGGGAGGGAGCGAGAGAGAGGAAGAGAGATAGAGGGGAGGGAGAGAGAGAGAGAGGAAGAGAGATAGAGGGGGGGAGAGAGAGAGAGGAAGAGAGATAGAGGGAAGGGGGGAGAGGAAGAGAGATAGAGGGGAGGGAGAGAGAGAGAGGAAGAGGGGGGGAGAAAGAGAGAGGAAGAGAGATAGGGTGGAGGAGGAAGAGAGATAGAGGGGGGGGAGATAGAGGAAGAGAGATAGAGGGGGAGAGAGAGAGAGAGGAAGAGCGATAGAGGGGAGGGAGAGAGAGAGAAAGTGAGAGAAATACATGAAGACAGAGATGGAGGTCAATTTGATATGAAAGCTAACTGTTCACCTCTAATCACTGTGTAAGGGACATTGGTCTAATTAAATTCTAACATAAAGGCCTGAGCCTTGCAGAGATGTCTGTATGCGTCTCTTTATAAACATAATATCATCTTTAGTCAAATTTCAGAGCAGAATTAATTATAATTAATATTTCAGCCTCTACTTCTTCTACTAATACAGGTCTTAATTATAAAGGTTAATAATGCAACATAACAAGTTAAAAGTATGCCTCAAGGAGTTTTCTTTAGCTTCTAGCTTCTTTTTTTCGTACACACACACACACACACACACACACACACACACACACACACACACACACACACACACACACACACACACACACACACACACACACACACACACACACACACACACACACACACACACACACAAACACAGACACACACACCACACATACCCCATCCACTGTCCCTCCACTCCACAGGGCTTCTGTTGTCAGATGATTATCAGATTGTACAGGTGTTATGAAACCTCAAGGTCCGGCTGAAGTAATGACCCCCACCACAGCTGCCTGTTTCCTGTGGTGGCAGGGTATGCATGGGGTGACAAAACATGGGGCTGCTGCTTTCTCTGTTTACCCAACACATGTTTATTGTTCAGCACTCCATTACCTGTGTCTTGTTCTATTTAAACCTCTCTACCATTACAGTCTGCCTGTCTTACTCGGCTCTATGGAGGACTGTTCCCTGTATAGAAGGCCTTCCTGGTCTCTCAGTAATATCCCTGTATAGAAGATATAGTAGGCCTTCCTGGTCTCTCAGTAATATCCCTGTATAGAAGGCCTTCCTGGTCTCTCAGTAATATCCCTGTATAGAACCTGGTCTCTCAGTAATATCCCTGTATAGAACCTGGTCTCTCAGTAATATCCCTGTATAGAACCTGGTCTCTCAGTAATATCCCTGTATAGAAGTCCTACCTGGTCTCTCAGTAATATCCCTGTATAGAAGGCCTTCCTGGTCTCTCAGTAATATCCCCGTATAGAACCTGGTCTCTCAGTAATATCCCTGTATAGGAGGCCTTCCTGGTCTCTCAGTAATATCCCTGTATAGGAGGCCTTCCTGGTCTCTCAGTAATATCCCTGTATAGAACCTGGTCTCTCAGTAATATCCCTGTATAGGAGGCCTTCCTGGTCTCTCAGTAATATCCCTGTATAGAACCTGGTCTCTCAGTAATATCCCTGTATAGAAGTCCTACCTGGTCTCTCAGTAATATCCCTGTATAGAACCTGGTCTCTCAGTAATATCCCCGTATAGAACCTGGTCTCTCAGTAATATCCCTGTATAGGAGGCCTTCCTGGTCTCTCAGTAATATCCCTGTATAGGAGGCCTTCCTGGTCTCTCAGTAATCTCCCTGCATAGAACCTCGTCTCTCAGTAATATCCCTGTATAGAACCTGGTCTCTCAGTAATATCCCTGTATAGAAGGCCTACCTGGTCTCTCAGTAATATCCCTGTATAGGAGGCCTTCCTGGTCTCTCAGTAATATCCCTGTATAGAAGGCCTTCCTGGTCTCTCAGTAATATCCTTGTATAGAAGTCCTTCCTGGTCTCTCAGTAATATCCCTGTATAGAACCTGGTATCTCAGTAATATCCCCGTATAGAAGATATAGAAGGCCTTCCTGGTCTCTTAGTAATATCCTTGTATAGAAGTCCTACCTGGTCTCTCAGTAATATCCCTGTATAGAAGGCCTTCCTGGTCTCTCAGTAATATCCCTGTATAGAACCTGGTCTCTCAGTAATATCCCTGTATAGAACCTGGTCTCTCAGTAATATCCCTGTATAGAACCTGGTCTCTCAGTAATATCCCTGTATAGAACCTGGTCTCTCAGTAATATCCCTGTATAGTAGGCCTTCCTGGTCTCTCAGTAATATCCCCGTATAGAACCTGGTCTCTCAGTAATATCCCTGTATAGAAGGCCTTCCTGGTCTCTCAGTAATATCCCCGTATAGAACCTGGTCTCTCAGTAATATCCTTGTATAGAAGGCCTTCCTGGTCTCTGTGGTTTTGTCTGAGCATTAGATTTTTGACTAAACTGGTCAACTGTAGTTACCCTTACCCGCAATCTCAGGGTTTACATATGAGTTTAGGAGACAATCTCAGGGTTTAGATACAAGTATGAGACCATCTCAGGGTTTAGATATGAGTATGAGACAATCATAGGGTTTATATATGAGTATGAGACAATCTCAGGGTTTAGATATGAGCTTGTGAGACATTCAAGGTGTAGTCTAGGTTACTTTTTTTGATTGTTCAACCCAGCAGCAAAAGATTATCTAAATGTTAAGTCTCTGGTTAGTTGACAGAGGATTGTATCTCTCTGATGGATCCTGCAGTCTGGACAGTCAGAAGGAAACGTCTGTTTGGAGATTAGATATTGATTTAGGAGAGTTCTTAAAAAGGCCTTTGAGTTGGGGCTCCACTGTTTTCCTGGATAAGAGAGAGAATAATATCCACTGCAGAGATATTGAGTGACAGAGAATATACTTTTTTTTACTGAGAGAAATTATTGGAATATATTGATCTGGGTTGAGGTAATGTTCTAATACATTATAAGCCATTTAGCAGATGTTTTTATCCAAAGCGTCACAGGTATGCTCTACCAACTGTGCTACAGAGGACCACGTTATGGCTGCAAAAAGAGACACATCCAACACATCCAGACTGTTGTCTGTCAGTCTATCACTTACTTTCGCTCTCCCTCTCCCTCTCCATCACTCCCTCTCCTTCTCCATCACTCCCTCTCCATCTCCATCACTCCCTCTCCTTCTCCATCTCTCTCTCTTACTCTCCATCTCTCTCCCCCTTGCTCTCCATCTCTCCCTCTTGCTCTCCATCTCTCCCTCTTGCTCTCCATCTCTCCCTCTTGCTCTTCATCTCTCCCTCTTACTCTCCATCACTCCCTCTCCTTCTCCATCTCTCTCTCTTACTCTCCATCTTTCCCCCTTGCTCTCCATCTCTCCCTCTCCCTCTCCATCTCTCCCTCTTACTTTCCATCTCTCTCCCCCTTACTCTCCATCTCTCTCCTCCTTACTCTTCATATCTCTCTCTTACTCTCCATCTCTCCCTCTTGCTCTCCATCTCTCCCTCTCCCTCTCCATCTCTCCCTCTTACTCTCCATCTCTCCCTCTTACTCTCCATCTTTCTCCCCCTTACTCTCCATCTCTCCCTCTTACTCTCCATCTCTCCCTCTTACTCTCCATCTCTCTCCCCCTTGCTCTCCATCTCTCCCTCTTGCTCTCCATCTCTCTCCCCCTTGCTCTCCATCTCTCCCTCTTACTCTCCATCTCTCCCTCTTACTCTCCATCTCTCCCTCTTGCTCTCCATCTCTCCCCCTTACTCTCCATCTCTCTCCCTCTTGCTCTCCATCTCTCCCTCTTGCTCTTCATCTCTCCCTCTTGCTCTTCATCTCTCCCTCTTGCTCTCCATCTCTCTCCCCCTTGCTCTCCATCTCTCTCCCTCTCCCTCTCCATCACTCCCTCTCCTTCTCCATCACTCCCTCTCCATCTCCATCACTCCCTCTCCTTCTCCATCTCTCTCTCTTACTCTCCATCTCTCTCCCCCTTGCTCTCCATCTCTCCCTCTTGCTCTCCATCTCTCCCTCTTGCTCTCCATCTCTCCCACTTGCTCTTCATCTCTCCCTCTTACTCTCCATCACTCCCTCTCCTTCTCCATCTCTCTCTCTTACTCTCCATCTTTCCCCCTTGCTCTCCATCTCTCCCTCTCCCTCTCCATCTCTCCCTCTTACTTTCCATCTCTCTCCCCCTTACTCTCCATCTCTCTCCCCCTTACTCTTCATCTCTCTCTCTTACTCTCCATCTCTCCCTCTTGCTCTCCATCTCTCCCTCTCCCTCTCCATCTCTCCCTCTTACTCTCCATCTCTCCCTCTTACTCTCCATCTCTCTCCCCTTACTCTCCATCTCTCCCTCTTACTCTCCCTCTTACTCTCCATCTCTCTCCCCCTTGCTCTCCATCTCTCCCTCTTGCTCTCCATCTCTCCCTCTTGCTCTCCATCTCTCTCCCCCTTGCTCTCCATCTCTCCCTCTTACTCTCCATCTCTCCCTCTTACTCTCCATCTCTCCCTCTTGCTCTCCATCTCTCCCCCTTGCTCTCCATCTCTCTCCCTCTTGCTCTCCATCTCTCCCTCTTGCTCTTCATCTCTCCCTCTTGCTCTTCATCTCTCCCTCTTGCTCTCCATCTCTCTCCCCCTTGCTCTCCATCTCTCTCCCTCTTGCTCTCCATCTCTCCCTCTTACTCTCCATCTTTCTCCCCCTTGCTTTCCATCTCTCCCTCTTGCTCTCCATCTCTCCCTCTTGCTCTTCATCGCTCCCTCTTGCTCTTCATCTCTCCCTCTTGCTCTCCATCTCTCCCTCTTGCTCTCCATCTCTCTCCCCCTTGCTCTCCATCTCTCTCCCTCTTGCTCTCCATCTCTCCCTCTTGCTCTTCATCTCTCCCTCTTGCTCTTCATCTCTCCCTCTTGCTCTCCATCTCTCCCTCTTGCTCTCCATCTCTCCCTCTTGCTCTTAATCTCTCCCTCTTGCTCTCCATCTCTCCCTCTTGCTCTCCATCTCTCCCTCTTGCTCTTCATCTCTCCCTCTTGCTCTCCATCTCTCCCTCTTGCTCTCCATCTCTCCCTCTTGCTCTCCATCTCTCTCCCCCTTGCTCTCCATCTCTCTCCCTCTTGCTTTCCATCTCTCCCTCTTACTCTCCATCTCTCTCCTCCTTGCTCTCCATCTCTCCCTCTTGCTCTCCATCTCTCCCTCTTGCTCTCCATCTCTCCCTCTTGCTCTCCATCTCTCCCTCTTGCTCTTCATCTCTCCCTCTTGCTCTCCATCTCTCCCCCTTGCTCTCCATCTCTCCATCTTGCTCTCCATTTCTCCCTCTTTCTCTCCATCTCTCCCTCTTGTTCTCCATCTCTCCCTCCTGCTCTCCATCTCTCCCTCCTTTCTTTGGTCAGACTTTTTTGGGGAAAGTCCAGATAGACCATCTGTGGATTCTCTACAGATGGTCATACTAACAAGAAAATATCTGTTGATAGGCGACTGCTTGCTAAGGTGACGGTTTGGGTTAGAAATAGGTTTAGGGCTAGGGTACGGGTTACGTTTAGGGTTAGAATAAGGGATGGGTAAGGGTTAAGTTTAGGGTTAGAATAATGGTTAGGGTAAGGGTTAAGTTTAGGGTTAGAATAAGGGTTAGGGCTTTGGTACGGGTTAAGTTTAGGGTTAGAATAAGTGCTGGGGTAAGGGTTAAGTTTAGGGTTAGAATAAGGGTTAGAATAAGGGTTAAGTTTAGGGTTAGAATAAGGGTTAGAATAAGGGTTAAGTTTAGGGTTAGAATAAGGGTTAGGGTAAAGGTTAAGTTTAGGGTTAGATTAAGGGTTAGGGCTAGGGTTAAGTTTAGGGTTAGAATAAGGGTTAAGTTTAGTGTTAGAATAATGGTTAGGGCTAGGGTTAAGTTTAGGGTTAGATTAAGGGTTAGGGTAAAGGCTAAGTTTAGGGTTAGAATAAGTGCTGGGGTAAGGGTTGAGTTTAGGGTTAGAATAAGTGCTGGGTAAAGGTTGATTTGAGGGTTAGAATAAGGGTTAGGGTAAGGGTTAAGTTTAGGGTTAGAATACGTGCTGGGGTAAGGGTTAAGTTTAGGGTTAGAATAATGGTGAAGATTAGGGTTAAGTTTAGGGTTAGAATAATGGTTAGGGTAAGGGTTGAGTTTAGGGTTAGAATAAGGGTTAGGGCTGGGGTAAGGGTTAAGTTTAGGGTTAGAATAAGTGCTGGGGTAAGGGTTGAGTTTAGGGTTAGAATAAGGGTTAGGGTAAAGGTTAAATTTAGGGTTAGATTAAGAGTTAGGGCTATGGTAAGGGTTAAGTTTAGGGTTAAAATATGCGTTTCTTTCTCTCATCTTGTTCTGTCTATGCCTTTTTCCTTAGATGACCAAAGCAAGTGAAATCGATAATAAACACAATTTAAATAAACAATACAAAAATGTACAATAAACGTTATGCTCACAAAAGTTCAAATAGTTAAAGTACAAAAGGGAAAATTGTGTTTGTTTTTCACTTTTCACTTTCTTGTGGCAACAGGTCACAAATATTGCTATTGTGATGGCACACTCTGGTGTTTCACCCAGTAGATATGGGAGTTTATCAAAATTGGATTCTTTGTGGGTCTGTGTAATCTGAGGGAAATATGTGTCTCTATGGTCATACATTTGGCAGGAGGCTAGGAAGTGTAGCTCAGTTTCTACCTCATTTTGTGGGCAGTGTGCACATAGCCTGTTTTCTCTTGAGCCATCTCCCTTCTCTCTCTCTCTCTCTCTCTTCTGTCTCTCTCTTCTGTCTCTCTCCCCATCTCTCTCTCCCCATCTCTCTCTCCCTGTCTCTTTCTTTCTCTCTCTCTCTCACTTTGTCCTTCTCTTTTTCACTCTCTCTTTCTCCCTGTCTCTCTTTTTCTCCTTATTCCTCCTCTCTCTGTCACCCATCAGACTGCAGTGTAGCGTATTGTCTCTCTCTCTCTCTCTCTCTGTCTGTCTGTCCTATCTTTATCTATTCCAGTCTCTCTGTCTCTCTCTGTCTCTGTCTCTCTCTCTCCTATCAATTCAAGGGGCTTTATTGGCATGGGAAACATGTGTTAACATTGCCAAAGCAAGTGAAGTAGATAATATACAAAAGTGAAATAAGCAATAAAAATGAACAGTAAACATTACACATACAGACGTTTCAAAACAATAAAGACATTACAAATGTCATATTACGTATATATACAGTGTTTTAACAATGTACAAATGGTTAAGGGTACACAAAGGATAATAAATAAGCATATCTTTCTCTATTTCTCTCTCTCTCCCCGTCTCTCTATCTTCCCATCTCTCCCTCTCCCATCTTTCTCTCTTTCACCCTCTCTCTCTTTTTCTCTCCTGTCAAACTCTCCCCCCCTTCTCCCCCCTTCTCCCCCCTCTCTCTGTCACCCTGCATTGTAGCGTATTGGGGAGTATGGACTCTGCTTCCACTATGTGGTTGTTGGTGACTCTGCAGTCTCTCTCCCCCAGCACATCTGAGAATCACAGAGGACATTTTAAGGGCATGTAGCATTAATAAATAAGAGACCTTTAGAGGTCAGACGTGGTTCTGAACCACTGCAGAGGTAGCCATAAGAGACAAACATCTCACTAACGTCTCACTGTTTTTTTATGAAATGGAGCTGCATTCATCCGTATTCAATTGTCTTGGAATCAGAGTCTGATTTGAAGTAATTTACTGTGATGAACGGCGGCGGTGTTTACGATTTGAATCCCAGACTATTTTATCAATGTTTTTCTCTCAGTTGACGTCAATCAGTGGTGATTATTTGTGGCACAGTGCCCACAGAGGACCAAATATGATACATGTGTGTGTCTCCCTAATCCTGAGTTTGTAGTGTTTTTGTTTGTGTTTGTGTGTGTGTGTGTGTGTGTGTGTGTGTGTGTGTGTGTTTGTAGTGTTTGTGTTTGTGTTTGTGTGTGTGTGTGTGTGTGTGTGTGTGTGTGTGTGTGTGTGTGTGTGTGTGTGTGTGTGTGTGTGTGTGTGTGTGTGTTTTTTTTCTAGATCCTATATGAGCACGCCTGTTAGATCAACTTAATTCTATGCCTCGGCTGCCCTCACAGAGAATTTCCCAGATCGCCGTGAAATCCTCTAAGCTTTAATCCTAATGGTACCATCTCTTTCCTGTGTAATTTGTGAGGTAATTATGCAACAGGGAGCTGACTTTAAAATCAGTCTACCTTTCCCTCCCTCTCATGTTCATCTTCTTCATCAGCAATGACTTACTATTTCATCTGCACACTCAGATGCACACATACTGTATACACACACAAACACACACATATGCACACACATATGCACACACACACACACACACACACACACACGCACACGCACACGCACATACCACTGCCATGTTGATATCAGAAGTAGCACGGGACTATTGACTTTGAATGGGAGCTGATGAGTGTTTGCCCAGTGATGTAGTCGGGTCACTAAACCTCGAGTCCTGGTTCAAGTCTGAGCCCTCTCCTGTACTCCCTGTTCACCCACGACTGCGTGGCCACGCACGCCTCCAACTCAATCATCAAGTTTGCAGACAACACAACAGTGGTAGGTTTGATTACCAACAACGACGAGACGGCCTACAGGGAGGAGGTGAGGGCCCTCGGAGTGTGGTGTCAGGAAAATAACCTCACACTCAATGTCAACAAAACTAAGGAGATGATTGTGGACTTCAGGAAACAGCAGAGGGAACACCCCCCTATCCACATCGATGGAACAGTAGTGGAGAGGGTAGCAAGTTTGAAGTTCCTCGGCATACATATCACAGACAAACTGAATTGGTCCACCCACACGGACAGCATCGTGAAGAAGGCGCAGCAGCGCCTCTTCAACCTCAGGAGGCTAAAGAAATTTGGCTTGTCACCAAAAGCACTCACAAACTTCTACAGATGCACAATCGAGAGCATCCTGGCAGGCTGTATCACCGCCTGGTACGGCAACTGCTCCGCCCACAACCGTAAGGCTCTCCAGAGGGTAGTGAGGTCTGCACAACGCATCACCGGGGGCAAACTACCTGCCCTCCAGGACACCTACACCACCCGATGTTACAGGAAGGCCATAAAGATCATCAAGGACAACATCCACCCGAGCCACTGCCTGTTCACCCCGCTATCATCCAGAAGGCGAGGTCAGTACAGGTGCATCAAAGCTGGGACCGAGAGCCTGAAAAACAGCTTCTATCTCAAGGCCATCAGACTGTTAAACAGCCACCACTAACATTGAGTGGCTGCTGCCAACACACTGACACTGACTCAACTCCAGCCACTTTAATAATGGGAATTGATGGGAAATGATGTAAAATACATCACTAGCCACTTTAAACAATGCTACCTAATATAATGTTTACATACCCTACATTATTCATCTCATATGTATACGTATATACTGTACTCTATATCATCTACTGCATCTTTATGTAATACATGTATCACTAGCCACTTTAACTATGCCACTTTGTTTACATACTCATCTCATATGTATATACTGTACTCGATACCATCTACTGTATCTTGCCTATGCCGCTCTGTACCATCACTCATTCATATATCTTTATGTACATATTCTTTATCCCCTTACACTTGTGTGTATAAAACAGTAGTTTTGGAATTGTTAGTTAGATTACTTGTTGGTTATTACTGCATTGTCGGAACTAGAAGCACAAGCATTTTGCTACACTCGCATCAACATCTGCTAACCATGTGTATGTGACAAATAACATTTGATTTGATTTGATTTGATTTGATTTGAAGTCCCAAGTCCCCTATGGCTGAAGTCTGAGTCCCAGTGCTTGAGTCCTGGTTCAAGTGCTGAAATCTGAGTCAATAGGTCCACATTAACTCAAAATAAAGTGATTTACCCAGTCAGATATAGTCTGGTGACAAGAGGAATCATTTACCCACTCAGATAAGGTCTGGTGACAAGAGGAATCATTTACCCACTCAGATACAGTCTGGTGACAAGAGGAATTATTTACCCAGTCAAAATATAGTCTGGTGACGAGAGGAATCATTTACCCAGTCAGATATAGTCTGGTGACGAGAGGAATTTAGTAACAAGAAATTGTTTGTAATATCTTTTTCTTTTTTTTCTGTGCCACAAAATGCATGTAGGATGATAATGTTACCATGGCTACATTCAGTAGGCTACTGGTAATGTTACCATGGCTACGTTCAGTAGGCTACTGGTAATGTTACCATGGCCACATTCAGTAGGCTACTGCTTCTTCTGTTGGCACTCCAAAATGTCCCATAAACATCACAAATGGTCCTTTTGATCGATAAATTGCTTCTTTATATCGGCAAAATGTTTGGCGCGAAAAAAAATTATTTGGCGCGTTTGATTCAGAAAAACACCGGTTCTAACTCGCCCAACATGCAAAGTATCTAACAAGTTACCTGTAAACTTGGTCCAAACATTTCAAACATCGTTCCTAATCCAAATTGATGTATCCTAAAATGTAAATAATCGAAAAAAAATGTAAGACGGGTGTCGTGGAAATTTCCTGTATTACCAAATCATGTCAGAGTTATCATAAAGTCCATCTTTAATTATATGAGCTTCACCATAGCCCTGTGACTCTCAGATCAATTCAGTATCTATAAATGAATTCTCTGAGAGTGCTTACAAAACAGTTCTTAGTATCATTTATAGCCAAGACACACCCATCAAAAGTCACATGACGAATAACAGATCTTAGGAACATTATACAAAGAACCTTTTACCAGAAAAAGGAGTATCCCATAATGTATAGCATTAGCTATAAATTATCGTTCAGTTTGGTCTCCTAAACCAAAGCTCTTATCTCTTTCTTGGTACCACTTAGAACCAAAAACATTACCTCATCCAATGGCATATATCAAATACACCCCTTCCTGGACAAGCTTACAGAGAGACATGACTGGCACACAGACATTGTGGAGCCACCTAACTGGTTCCCCATTAATCTCACCATCCCTTCACATGGTTTATGAATAGTTAGACACATTCACAGATAAGACTAACCCGACCTCTCCCCTCTCTGGGCCTAAGTAACTTTCCCACATAAGCATACTATACAAATTTATAAAACATCTTATTTATAAATGTTACCTAAAGGATTTTGATTCTGCCACGACACGGGAAATGCTGTGCTCAATACCGGACAAAAACATTGTGAAGCATGTTCCAGGTCGCGCGCACCAAAACATTAGTGCACTTGGAGTGACACATGGAAATAACAGGGCTATTTCTTCATTTCTCAAAGGAAAAACATCAACCAATTTCTAAAGACTGTTGACATCTAGTGGAAGCCATAGGAACTTCAAACATATTTCTATTAAAAAGGGATTGCCATAGAAATTTAATGGAAAACAGATTGAGCTCAAAAATGTTTTTCCCTGGATGGATTGTGCTAAGGGTTTCGCCAGCCAAATCAGTTCTGTTATATTCACAGACATGATTCAAACAGTTTTAGAAACTTCAGAGTGTCTTCTATCTTCTATGCTTCTGGGCTTGAGTAGCAGGCAGTTTACTTTGGGAACGCTTTTCATCCCGGATGTGAAAATACTGCCCCTAGACCAAAGAGATTTTAATGTGAGTCTGGAAGGAGAGATTACAGTCTAACCAGATACCTAGGTATTTGTAGTTGTCCACATATTCTAGGTCAGAACTGTCCAGAGTAGTGATGCTGGACGGGCGGGCAGGTGCGGGCAACGATCGGATGAAGAGCATTAATTTAGTTTTACTTGCATTTAAGAGCCACGGAAGGAGAGTTGTATGGCATGGAAGCTCGTCTGGAGGTTAGTTAACACAGTGTCCATAGAAGGGTCAGAGGTATACAGAATGGTGTTGTCTGCATAGAGATGGATCAGGGAATCACCAGCGGCAAGAGCGACATCATTGATGTATACAGAGAAAAGAGTAGGCCCGAGACTTGAACCCTGTGGCACCCCCATAGAGACTGCCAGAGGTCCATACAACAGTCCCTCCGATTTGACACACTGAACTGTATCAGAGAAGTAGTTGGTGAACCAGGCGAGGCAGTCATTTGAGAAACTAAGGCTGTTGAGTCTGCCGATAAGAATGTGGTGATTGACAGAGTTGAAAGCCTTTTGCCACGTCGATGAATACAGCTGCACAGTATTGTCTCTTATCGATGGCGGTTATGATATCGTTTAGGACCTTGAGTGTGGCTGAGGTGCACCCTCGGAAACCTAACTGCATAGCGGAGAAGGTACGGTGGGATACGAAATGGTCTGTGATCTGTTTGTTAACTTGGCTTTCAAAGACCTTAGAAAGGCAGGGTAGGATAGATATAGGTCTGTAGCAGTTTGGGTCTAGAGTGTCTCCCGCTTTGAAGAGGGGGATGACCGTGGCATCTTTGGGGATCTCAGACGATACGAAAGAGAGATTGAACAGGCTAGTAATTGGGGTTGCAACAATTTTGTCTGCTAATTTTAGAAAGAGAGGGTCCAGATTGTCTAGCCCTGCTGATTTTTTATTTTTTTTTATTTATTTAACTAGGCAAGTCAGTTAAGAACAAATTCTTATTTTCAATGACGGCCTAGGAACAGTGGGTTAACTGCCTGTTCAGAGGCAGAATGACAGATTTGTACCTTGTCAGCTCGGGGGTTTGAACGTCCAACGCTCTAACCACTAGGCTACACTGTTGTAGAGGTGACTCTTGTGAAGCGTCATAGAACCCTTACCCTCTAACTCTTGTGTAGCTTGTGAGCATCATAGGTTTTCATAGATCGCTTTTAATAATTTGTAGCTCAAAACATTCCAACTCTACAGACGTTTGTGTATGGAAGACCCGACTCCTTCGGGATCCGCCCTTGACTCAAAAACGCTGGTGTAGCTCAGCCCTTGTTAATCAAACGTGTATCTACGGATGTAGAAGGAAAACAAATAATCCGATGGTACAACCTAAAAGTCTGTAGCGCAAACACACAACGTTTAAAAGGGGTCCGGCGAAACGGTGGGTTAACGGTCCTGTCCGCAAGTAGTTTTTGATATTCTTTATAAATGTCAAATGTGTCCCGCCAATGCTCAGTAGAAATAAATAAATGTGGCGCCGGATTTTATGAGTCATATCTTTTGAATGGTAATATGGTAATAACCTGACTATGAAATGCAGTGGGGAAAGTGGGAGTGTTGAGCGAGACTACTTTTCAATAATCAAGGGAGAGAAAAACATAGCTAGACTGTTGTTTTACTATTAAACTCAATGGTGCTATTGTCTTTAATATTGTAAAGCAAAGGGTAGCTAACTAGAAGGCTGGTGGTGAGTGGCTAGCCACGGGGAAGCAAGAAAATTGCCTGCGCGATGTGCACAATCGGAGGTGGAGCCCGGAGTGGACCCTGTCTGCCTGCACTCATTGCTTGCTACCTGCAGCTCACCAGCTAATGTAGGCTGTGTGTGAAGGAGTTTGACTCTTCCTTCCCACAGCTGAACAGACCAGACCTGTGCATCTGTGCTGCTAATATTAATAGTGTTTATCATTGAAAAGCTCTCATTCTCTCCAAAAACTCTTATCCAGTCCATTTAGTAGTCAGATTTTTGTCATATAGATCATTTAGTCGTGTCTCATTTTAGTAAACTGAAATGAAAAAAACAAAACATTTTTGCTTATGGTCTCATCAATTGCCACTGCAAAAATATGTTAGACAAAATATTTTAGTCGCTACTTTTGATGACTAAATTAACATTGACACACATGGTCAACAGGACAGGGGAGTCATTGGGAACAGTAGAGTCTAGTTGTCATGGCGTCTGTTGGGTGACTCAGGGGAGACTGACAGTATAATGAACATGGATTGGTTCTTAATTAATCTATGGCAATTATTTTCATTACTGGAGAGCACATTGGCAGCATTTGTCCTTTACACAGAACAGGTAATCTGAATAGATATCTCGGAGAGGCTGACACACACAGATATGCACGCTCACCGATACATACACACAGACACACACACGCTCACACACACAGACACACACACCCCCACAGACACACACAGACACACACAGACACACGCTCACACACACACACAGACTCACACACACACACGCACACGCACACGCACAGACACACACACACACACAAAAAGACAGACACTTACATTCTCACAGACATTCAGCTCAGCTCAATATAATCAGATAGTTCTAAATTATTGATTAAAAGTCACAACACTATTCCTCTGTCACCCAATCACATTCTCAGATCCATGCTCCAGCTTCCTGATTAAGCATTCCTTCCTGGTCTACATCATCATCGATAGGTTAATTGACATTCCATCTGACCTAAGGTCGATGTCCGTGGCCCCGCAGAAATGTAAATTGCATTTTTTTTTAAATCCCCCCAAAATCCCTGTCAGTTTAAACTAGAGAAATGTGCCTTTTTGAATTAGATGCATCTTTATCCACCGATGTTGCACTTCCTCGTCTGTGGTGAAAGGTGACAGAGCTAGAGTGGTGTTTGTCAGACCATGAGACATCCCGAAAAATCGGTCTTCTCACAAAATCTTCTGTGGCGTCCGAACGGTTTGGCCTACAGAACTATTGAGACTCTCACAAACATGTACGTGTCGGTTGTTTTTCTATAGGACATCCGCATGCCTCACAGGACTCGTCTGAAGGTCCCCTGGTACTAGTTGAAAACATGAAAGGAAGTACAGTGCCTTCCGAAAGTATTCAGACCCCTTGATGTTTTCCACATTTTGTTACGTTACAACCTTAACTCTAAAATGGTTCAAAAAAATACACTGTGCCTCATAATGACATCACAATACCCCATAATGACATCACAATACCCCATAATGACATCACAATACCCAATAATGACAAAGCAAAAATCAGGTTTTTCGAAATGTTTGCTAATGTATTAAGAATAAAAACAGAAATACCTCATTTAGATAAGTATCCAGCCCCTTTGCTATAAGACTTGAAATTGAGGTCAGGTGCATCCAAGAACATGGTGGTCACTCTGACAGAGCTCCAGAGATCCTCTGTGGAGATGGGAGAACCTTCCAGAAGAACAACCATCTCTGCAGCACTCCACCTATCAGGCCTTTATGGTATAGTGGCCAGACAGAAGCCATTCCTCAGTAAAAGGTGCATGCCGGCCCACTTGGAGTTTGCCAACAGGCACCTAAATGACTCAGACCTGATGAAACTAAGATTGAACTCTTTGGCCTGAATACCAAATGTCACATCTGGAGGAAACCTGGAACCATCCCTACAGTGAAGCATTGTGGTGGCAGCAACATGCTTTGGGGACGTTTTTCAGCAGCAGGGACTGGGAGACTAGTCAGGATTGAAGCAAATATGAATGGAGCAAAGTACAGAGAAATCATTGATGAAAACCTGCTCCAGAGTGCTCAGGACCTCACACTGGGGTGAAGGTTCACCTTCCAACAGGGCAACTACCCTAGCACAAGTATCTGAATGTCATTGAGTGGCCCCTTCAGAGCCCGGACTTAAACCCGATTGAGCACTTCTGGAGAGACCTGAATATAGCTGTGCAGCAACACTCCCTATCCAACCTGACAGAGCTTGAGAGGATCTGCAGAAAAGAATGGGAGAAAATCCCCAAATACAAGCTTGTAGCATCAAACCCAAGAAGACGGATGTAATCGCTGCCAAAGGTGCTGCAACAAAGTAAAGGGTCTGAATACTTACATAAATGTGATGTTTCCAGTTTTATTTTTAATAAATTAACAAATGCTTTGTCATTATGGGGTATTGTGTGCAGGTTGATGACAAAAAAAAACAATTGAATCTATTTTAGAATAAGGCTGTAATGTCGCAAAATGTGAAAAAAAGTTAAGTGGTCTGGATACTTTCCAATTGCACTATATACGGAGACTGTTTAGTGACAAAATTAAGGGGTTAAAACGTCTTAGCCTATCAGAAGCTTATAATGCCATGACATCATTTTATGGGATTTCCCATGCTGTTTAAAACCTCTTTGGGCTGAGATCCAGCAAACGGGATCGATATGACAACAGCCATTGAAAGTGCAGGGCTCCAAATTCAAAACAACAGAAATCTCATAATTGAAATTCCTCAAACATACATGTATTTTATACCATTTTAAAGGTAATCTGGTAGTTAATCCCACCACAGTGTCCTATTTCAAATTGGCTTTACAGCAAAAGCATCACAAATGATTATGTTAGGTGACCACCAACTCACAGAAAAACACAGCCATTTTTCCAGGCAAAGAGAGGAGTCACAAAAAGCACAAACAGAGATCAAATTAATCACTAACCTTTGATGATCTTCATCAGATGACACTCATAGGACTTCATGTTACATAACACATGTATGTTTTGTTTGATAAAGTTCATATTTATATCAAAAATCGGACTTTACATTGGCGCATTACGTTCACTAGTTCCAAAAACATCCAGTGATTTTGCATAGCCACATCGATTCAACAGAAATACTCATCATAAATGTAGATGAAAATACAAGTTAAACACATGGAATTATAGATATACCTCTCCTTAATGCAACCGCTGTGTCAGATTTGAAGAAAACTTTACGAAAAAAGCAAACCATGCAATAATCTGAGACGGTGCTCAGAAAATAAATAAATTATCCGCCATGTTGGAGTCAACAGAAATCATAAATCACATTATAAATATTCCCTTAGCTTTGACGATCTTCATCAGAATGCCCTCCCAGGAATCCTAGTTTCACAAAAAATGCTTGTTTTGTTCAATAATGTCCATTATTTATGTCCAAGTAGCTACTTTTGTTAGCAAGTTTAGTACACAGATCCAAACGCTCGTGCAGGTCCATCCGAATGTCGGACGAAAACTTCAAAAAGTGATATTACAGGTTGTCAAACTAAGTATAGAATCAATCTTTAGGGTGTTGTTATCATAAATCTTCAATCATGTTCCAATCTGAGCATTCCTATGTCTGTAGGAAAGCCATGGAACGCAGATCGCTATCATGTGAATTGCGCGTGACCACCAGCCCTTGGCTCTCTGCCAGACACCTGGCTCATTCAGCTCCCATTCAGCCCCACAATACAGTAGAACTCTCATTCAAGTTTCTAAAGACGGTTGACATCTAGTGGAAGCCCTAGGAAGTCCATCCATATCCTACTGTGAATTCAATAGGAGCTGGGTTGAAAATCAACAGATTTCTCACTTCCTGTTTGGATTTCTTCTCAGGTTTCTGCCTGCCATATGAGTTCTGTTATACTCACAGACATCATTCAAACAGTTTTAGAAACTTCGGAGTGTTTCTTATCCAATACTAATAATAATATGCATATGTTAGCAACTGGGACTGAGGAGCAGGCCGTTTACTCTGGGCACCTCTGGGCACCTTTCATCCAAGCTACTCAATACTGCCCCTGCAGCCATAAGAAGTTTTAAATACATGGTATGTCCTCGTCTTTTTTATATCTCTAAGATTTAGGACAGACACTTCAGAACAAACTTCCCTAAGATGATTTATTTGGGACTATCGGTTCTATGTAGTGAATCTGTTATTAAATGCTTTTGTATGGGCGAATAGAAGTAATGCCAAATAAAATTGTTCATCAAATTATTTATTTTTATGTTTATACTTCAAGGGATCTTAAAATTCAAAATCAAATAGCTAAATGATCCTTGGTATGACCTTCTTAAAACAATTCCGTGTAGCTTAAGAGAACCTCCCCGCTACTGCTTAAACAGGGTTTAGACTCTTATGGGTTAAATCTCTTTGTTGATTCAATTGGCCAAATCACTGGTGGCAGGGCGGCTTTGTCACCTCATTACTGGCTTTAATTAACACTTTCAGTGAGCCACAGGATTGGATAAGTTCTGTGTTAATAATGTATAAACATTGGGGAGGGTCCTTGGTTAATATAACTGGTCTATAATGTTAGAGACATAACATGAACAATAGCAGACAACAGAAAAGAACAGAATAACAACAAATTACATGTATATACTGAAAAAGTCTGGACGCTCCTACTCATTTAAAGGTTTTTCTTTATTTTTACTATTTTCTACATTATGGAATAATAGTGAAGACATAAAAACTATGAAATAACACATATGGAATCATGTAGTAAGCTAAAAAGTGTTAAAATATATTTTATATTTGAGATTGAGATTTGAGATTCTTCAAAGTGGCCAGCCATTGGCATGATGACAGCTCTGCACACTCTTGGCATTCTATCAACCAGCTTCATGATGTAGTCACCTGGAATGCATTTCAATTAACAGGTGTGCCTTGTTAAAAGTTAATTTTCTGGAATTTATTTCCTTTTTAATGCATTTGAGCCAATGAGTTGTGTTGTGACAAGGTAGGGGTGGTGTACAGAAGATGGCCCTATTTGGTAAACGACCAAGTCCATATTATGGCCAGAACAGCTCAAATAAGCAAAGAGAAACTGCAGTCCAGCATCACTTTAAGACATGAAGGTCAGTCAATCTGGAAAATATCAAGAACTTTGTCAAAATATAGAAAAAGCCTAGAATGAGTAGGTGTGTCAACACTTTTTACTGGTGCTGTATATGCCATTTCACAGATGATTTTATCCAACGTGACTTACACTCATGCGTGCCTACATTAGATGGAGTAGAAATCGAAAGAGAAAGATTTCCATTATCCATTCTCTCCAATCACATCCTCCTCACATCCACATCCTTTCCTTCATATCAAACAAATGTCAAACCAAGACCAAGGCCTCTTTTCACAAAGTATCTCAGAGCAGGAGTGCTGATCTCGGATCAGGTGCTTCCTCTTAATAATTATGAATTAAAAGGCACAGCTGATCCTAGAGGGGTTTTCCTATGTCCTGAGAGATTTTCTAAATACTGGCCCAGTTGTGACAAGTGAATGATTGAGGTGAAGGTACTAATCTCAGACTATTGTGAATGAATGAATGAATGAATGAATTAATTAAATAAGTATTTTTTCGGGTCAAATAGCCAGTTGGACTGACACATAAACAAACAATAGAACAATGAAATGATTCACAGTAGCACATCTTCTGGTGTTCTGTGCAGTTCGCACCGCAAAATATAAATTTACGATAGTAGATAAGGTTACCCAAGCAATAATAAAAACCCTCAAGCAGTAAAACTATAAATAAACTCAATACAGATAAATGAAACCTGGTCCGGCACACAGAGAAGATTCAAGTCTGAGACTACACTCAATCTATACCCTTCACGATATGTGGGGCGGCAGGTAGCCTAGTGGTTAGAGCTTTGGACTTGTAACTGAGAGGTTGCAAGATTGAATCCCTGAGCTGACAAGATAAAATCTGTCGTTCTGCCCCTGAACAAGGCAGTTAACCCACTGTTCCTAGGCCGTCATTGAAAATAAGAATTTGTTCTTAACTGACTTGCTGAGTTAAATAAAGGTTAAATAAAAAATGTCTGGAATGAAATATGTCATTTAATTATCGATAGCCTTTTGTCTTTTATTCCAGGCCTTATGTAAAATAAAATTAAATTCAGCAAACGGAAATACACAGTGAACAAAAATGTCTTTCTCCTCATTGCTCAGCCACATAATGCCAGAGAATACCTGTTTTTTTTTTTGCCTGTGGAAGACAACCTGCCACTATGTCTATCATATGAACACTTCACAGTGACATGTCTGTCTGTCTGTCCCTCAGGGCTCTGTAGCTCTGTCAGTTAGTATCAATCTGACAGTCTCTTACTGGGATATTAAACCTCTCTGATCTCTCGTCACACTCAACTAGAGACATGATATCAGGAGGTGTTTCATCTCTCTGTTTCAACTCTATTTAGTTCTTTATCTCTCACTCTCTTTATATCTCTCTCTATTTTAATATCTCTCTCTTTATATCTCTCTCTATTTTAATATCTCTCTCTTTATATCTCTCTCTATTTTAATATCTCTCTCTTTATATCTCTCTATTTTAATATCTCTCTCTTTAAATCTCTCTATTATAATATCTCTCTCTTTATATCTCTCTCTATTTTAATATCTCTCTCTTTATATATTTCTATTTTTATATCTCTCTCTATTTTAATATCTCTCTCTTTATATCTCTCTCTATTTTAATATCTCTCTCTTTATATCTCTCTCTATTTTAATATCTCTCTCTTTATATCTCTCTCTATTTTAATATCTCTCTCTTTATATCTCTCTCTATTTTAATATCTCTCTCTTTATATATCTCTCTATTTTAATATCTATATCTCTCTCTCTCTTCTATTGTCTTACTCTATCACTTTCCCCTTTTTCTCACTCTCTCCCAACAAACTCGCACCTTACCACTTTCCTTCTCTCTCCATCTCTCTACCTTTACCTCAATCTTCCACCCCCTCTTCCCATCTCTTCCCCCCCTCTTTCTCTATCTACTCCCCCTTTTTCTTTCTCTTCTCCCTCTCTCTCGCTTGTTCTGTCTTTATTGTACCTTGAGGTGTCTCCCCACTCGTCTCTCCTCTATCCTATTGCACTTTGTATGATGGGTATAAATGTAGCTTTGGGTAGAGCAGCTGATGGTACACAATAAAAAATTGATCGGGATGTAATTGTAGAGATTGTCAGCAGTTGCTTTGCCCCTGTGTTGAGGGAGGGTGTGTGTGATTCCCAGGTGGAGTCTTTACAGCTCTGAGGACGAAAGGAGTATTTGTGTATATTGGCTGGATGCCAGGAAGCGATACATAGAAAGAGAAAGGGGGGGAGAGAGAGATAGAGGGAGGGAGCGGAAGTGAGAGAGACAGAGAGAGAGAGAGAGAGAGAGAGAGAGAGAGAGAGAGAGAGAGAGAGAGAGAGAGAGAGAGAGAGAGAGATTATCTACTCCACTTGCTTTGGCAATGTTAACATGTTTCCCATGCCAATAAAGCCCCTTGAATTGAGAGAGAGAGAGAGAGAGTTCCATCTTAAGCCCATTACTTGTACCTAAGCCATCATCTGTGTGCAAACGAGTCCAGTTGAAAGTGCTATCAGGGAGACCACAGCATGCTGAAGACAGATGTACTGTGAGAGAGAAAACAATACATTGAATGAGTCTCTCCTGAAGAGAGTGATGTGGGGAAACGAGCAATGGGCAAAAGCATGGGGAGCATGTGTGTGTGTGTGTGTGTGTGTCTGTATGTCAGCGTGCACGTGAAAATGTCATGTTGTTATGTTGTGGATTTCTCAACCGAAACAAGATGTTTGACAGCAGATGTTGTGTCTGACACATTTCTATACTCTCTCTCTCTCTCTCTCTCTCTCTCTCTCTCTCTCTCACTCTGTCTCTCTCTCACTCTCTCTCTCTCTCTCTCTCTCTCTCTCTTCCGCTCTCTCCCTCTCTCGCTCTGTCTCTGTCTCTGTCTCTGTCTCTCTCTCTCTCTCTCTCTCTCTTTCTCTCTCTCGCTCTCTCTCTCTCTCTCTCTCTCTCTCTCTCTCTCTCACTCTGTCTCTCTCTCACTCTCTCTCTCGCTCTCTCTCACTCTCTCTTCCACTCTCTCCCTCTCTCGCTCTGTCTCTGTCTCTGTCTCTCTCTCTGTCTCTCTGTCTCTGTCTCTCTGTCTCTCTCTCCTTCTGTCCCCCCCTCTCCCTTGCTCTCCTCCATGACAGAGGCGTCCATCTTGAGTTATGACGGCAGTATGTACATGAAGGTGGTGATGCCCCAGGTGATGCACACGGAGGCGGAGGACGTGTCTCTGCGTTTCATGTCCCAGCGGGCCTACAGCCTGCTCATGGCCACCACCTCGCGAGACTCGGCCGACACGCTGCGTCTAGAGCTGGATGGGGGCCGGGTCAAGCTCACGGTCAACCTAGGTATCGTATTACACTACCGACGACACCACGTGTTGAAAAACTCTCTCTTTCTCTTTTCCTTTACTGTTTACATCTCTCCATTTTTTCACTTTGCCTTTGTCCATTTTTTGTTGTCATAGTTTGATTTATAGAGTAAAGGACAGCAATCATTTATGGAGTAGTAATAAACAAATATTGTTATTTTTGTTTGCATGGACTTTATTCTGATCTGTGTCATAAGATATTGATTGAATAATACTCTTCATCAAAATTACTATACATTTGAACTAATTCACTTTTTTTACATTATTTAAGCTGCTTTATTCTGAAATTTATTGTCACTTAAAACATGCTGTCTGGCCCATCTTTTGAACAGATAAAACATAGCCATTTTCACAGTTCTAACATAGCATTTTATATAGTCCTAACATAGCATTTTATATAGTTCTAACATAGCATCTTATATAGTCCTAACATAGCATTTTATGTAGTCCTAACATTGCATTTTATGTAGTCCTAACATAGCATTTTATATAGTCCTAACATAGCATTTTATATAGTCCTAACATAGCATTTTATATAGTCCTAACATAGCATTTTATATAGTCCTCACATAGCATTTTATATAGTCCTAACATAGCATTTTATATAGTCCTCACATAGCATTTTATATAGTCCTAACATAGCATTTTATACAGTCCTCACATAGCATTTTATATAGTCCTAACATAGCATTTTATATAGTCCTCACATAGCATTTTATATAGTCCTAACATAGCATTTTATACAGTCCTCACATAGCATTTTATATAGTCCTAACATAGCATTTTATATAGTCCTCACATAGCATTTTATATAGTCCTAACATAGCATTTTATATAGTCCTAACATAGCATTTTATATAGTCCTAACATAGCATTTTATATGGTCCTAACATAGCATTTTATATAGTCCTAACATAGCATTTTATATAGTCCTAACATAGCATTTTATACAGTCCTCACATAGCATTTTATATAGTCCTAACATAGCATTTTATATAGTCCTAACATAGCATTTTATATAGTCCTAACGTAGCATTTTATATAGTCCTAACAAAGCATTTTATATAGTCCTAACATAGCATTTTATATAGTCCTAACATAGCATTTTATATAGTCCTAACATAGCATTTTATATAGTCCTAACATAGCATTTTATATAGTCCTAACATAGCATTTTATATAGTCCTAACATAGCATTTTATATGGTCCTAACATAGCATTTTATATAGTCCTAACATAGCATTTTATATAGTCCGAACAAAGCGTTTTCACAGTGCTAACATAGCCATTTATATAGTCCTGTAAGAAAACAACATTTGAGACAGTCACAGCACCACGAGATAAAAAGGTATATTTTAATTTAGAGCCTGAGTAGAAGACCTCTGCTAAACAGAACACTAGCACTAAACAGAACACTAGCACTAAACAGAACACTGGCACTAAACAGAACACAACCTCTAAACAGAACACTAGCACTAAACAGAACACCAGCACTAAACAGAACACTAGCACTAAACAGAACACAACCTCTAAACAGAACACTACCACTAAACAGAACACTATTGCTAAACAGAACACTATTGCTAAACAGAACACTAGCACTAAACAGAACACAACCTCTAAAAAGAACACTATTGCTAAACAGAACACTACCACTAAACAGAACACTACCACAAAACAGAACACTACCACTAAACAGAACACTACCACTAAACAGAACACTACCACTAAACAGAACACTACCACTAAACAGAACACTACCGCTAAACAGAACACTACCACTAAACAGAACACTACCACTAAACAGAACACAACCACTAAACAGAACACTACCACTAAACAGAACACTACCACAAAACAGAACACTACCACTAAACAGAACACTACCACTAAACAGAACACTACCACTAAACAGAACACTATTGCTAAACAGAACACTATTGCTAAACAGAACACTAGCACTAAACAGAACACAACCTCTAAAAAGAACACTACCACTAAACAGAACACTATTGCTAAACAGAACACTACCACTAAACAGAACACTATCGCTAAACAGAACACTACCACTAAACAGGACACTATTGCTAAACAGAACACTACCACTAAACAGAACACTACCACTAAACAGGACACTATTGCTAAACAGAACACTACCACTAAACAGAACACTACCACTAAACAGAACACTACCACTAAACAGAACACTATTGCAAAACAGAACACTATCGCTAAACAGAACACAATCGCTAAACAGAACACTACCACTAAACAGGACACTATTGCTAAACAGAACACTATTGCTAAACAGAACACTATTGCTAAACAGAACACTACCACTAAACAGAACACTACCACTAAACAGAACACTACCACTAAACAGAACACTACCACTAAACAGAACACTACCACTAAACAGAACACTATCGCTAAACAGAACACTACCACTAAACAGAACACTACCACAAAACAGAACACTACCACTAAACAGAACACTACCACTAAACAGAACACTATTGCTAAACAGAACACTATTGCTAAACAGAACACTATTGCTAAACAGAACACTACCACTAAACAGAACACTACCACTAAACAGAACACTACAACTAAACAGAACACTATTGCTAAACAGAACACTACCACTAAACAGAACACTACCACTAAACAGAACACTACCACTAAACAGAACACTATTGCTAAACAGAACACTATTGCTAAACAGAACACTACCACTAAACAGAACACTACCACTAAACAGAACACTACCACTAAACAGAACACTACAACTAAACAGAACACTATTGCTAAACAGAACACTATTGCTAAACAGAACACTATTGCTAAACACAACACTACCACTAAACAGAACACTAGCACTAAACACAACACTACCACTAAACAGAACACTATTGCTAAACACAACACTACCACTAAACAGAACACTATTGCTAAACAGGACACTACCACTAAACAGAACACTACCACTAAACAGAACACTACCACTAAACACAACACTACCACTAAACAGAACACTACCACTAAACAGAACACTATTGCTAAACAGAACACTACCACTAAACAGGACACTACCACTAAACAGAACACTACCACTAAACAGAACACTATTGCTAAACAGAACACTACCACTAAACAGAACACTACCACTAAACAGAACACTACCACTAAACAGAACACTATTGCTAAACAGAACACTATTGCTAAACAGAACACTAGCACTAAACAGAACACTACCACTAAACAGAACACTACCACTAAACAGAACACTAGCACTAAACAGAACACAATTGCTAAACAGAACACTATTGCTAAACAGAACACTACCACTAAACAGAACACTACCACTAAACAGAACACTACCACTAAACAGAACACTATTGCTAAACAGAACACTACCACTAAACAGAACACTATTGCTAAACAGAACACTACAACTAAACAGAACACTATTGCTAAACAGAACACTATTGCTAAACAGAACACTATTGCTAAACACAACACTACCACTAAACAGAACACTAGCACTAAACAGAACACTACCACTAAACAGGACACTACCACTAAACAGAACACTACCACTAAACAGGACACTACCACTAAACACAACACTACCACTAAACAGAACACTATTGCTAAACAGAACACTACCACTAAACAGAACACTACCACTAAACAGAACACTACAACTAAACAGAACACTATTGCTAAACAGAACACTATTGCTAAACAGAACACGACCACTAAACAGAACAGTACCACTAAACAGAACACTACCACTAAACAGAACACTACCACTAAACAGAACACTACCACTAAACAGAACACAATTGCTAAACAGAACACTATTGCTAAACAGAACACTACCACTAAACAGAACACTACCACTAAACAGAACACTACCACTAAACAGAACACTACAACTAAACAGAACACTATTGCTAAACAGAACACTATTGCTAAACAGAACACGACCACTAAACAGAACACTACCACTAAACAGAACACTACCACTAAACAGAACACTACCACTAAACAGAACACTACCATTAAACAGAACACTACCACTAAACAGAACACTACCACTAAACAGGACACTACCACTAACCCGAATGCTATTGCTAAACAGAACACTACCACTAAACAGAACACTACCACTAAACAGGACACTACCACTAACCCGAATGCTATTGCTAAACAGAACACTACCACTAAACAGAACACTACCACTAAACAGGACACTACCACTAACCCGAATGCTATTGCTAAACAGAACACTACCACTAAACAGAACACTAATGCTAAACAGAACACTATTGCTAAACAGAACACTACCACTAAACAGAACACTACCACTAAACAGAACACTACCACTAAACAGAACACTACCTCTAAACAGAACACTACCACTAAACAGAACACTAATGCTAAACAGAACACTATTGCTAAACAGAACA
This sequence comes from Oncorhynchus clarkii lewisi, assembly GCF_045791955.1. Lineage (NCBI taxonomy): Eukaryota > Metazoa > Chordata > Actinopteri > Salmoniformes > Salmonidae > Oncorhynchus > Oncorhynchus clarkii. The sequence continues at coordinate 38,455,348 of NC_092171.1, read as the reverse complement.
CTACCACTAAACAGAACACTACCACTAAACAGAACACTAATGCTAAACAGAACACTACCACTAAACAGAACACTACCACTAAACAGGACACTACCACTAACCCGAATGCTATTGCTAACCATAACACTTTTACTATTATAATATAATGTATATAATATGTCTTTGTTAGCATTGTAAAATGCTGTGACTTTCTAAAAGCTGTCCGCATGCTTCCCAGGATAAACAGTTTGGAAGAATTTGTGCATATATTATGACAACATTTTGTGCCTCTTTTGTTTGATTTGGACTTCAGTAAAATACATTTTCGGTTGTTTGGACAAACAAGATATTTTTTTGAGGCAAGCCGAAGTCAGTAGCCGAAGTCGGTAGCCGAAGTCTACGCCCCTTCATTGGTGATTGATCAACAATAGGGATTCTTCAGTAAACATTTTGTCATTAAACAAGAGACAACGCGTTTCATGCACATTATTTTTCATTTAGAAATGCTGCACCAAAGATTTTACTTGTAAAACTGCGCGACTAAGATCTCATTGGCAAAAAAATGATAAATTAATGAAACTCTTTTTTTTTTGTTATCTTAGATTATTTCGGACTATTTTGAGGTAGTGTATACTGGAGACGGCGTCTCGAAATGGACAAACGTTACTATTGTAGCTGTTTTCTAGTTTGTCAAGCGAATGTCTTTTAACCAGAGTATAGGAGAACACTCATTCGGTCCGCCAGCAGAACGGAAGGATTCTGATGCCTCCAACTCATTCTCACTTAGATGAAATTGAGAAACAAAAAGCTCTACTTTACATTTTCCACTAACATCATCTTCTTGTCATCAAGTTGTAACTTCTTGACTTTTTGATTTCGTATTTGTTCTCCTTTTCTCTGTTAATGGTGTACTCATACTATATACACTCTCTGCGAACAACTCCATTTCCCATCATGCTTTGTCAAAAGATGGTATTCACCCCTTCAAAGGCCTTAAGCCTGCGGCCAGTCAGGCGAACAGCCCGAGAACAGAGCCCAGCCAAACCTGCAGCTGGCTGCCCCCCCCCCCCCTCAGACAACCAACACCACTGTGTTGCATAACGGAAAGAAGCACTGGTTTACATGACCTGTATTTACACATTTTATCCTTAAGATTGAATAAAGCTTTATTAAAGCTGGATATTTGTCATAATAGTTTGTAGTCATTATTATAATAGGTACAGTAGTATTGATAGGCTATGTTACTTATTGAAGTTGTTCAATAAGTTGTACTTTTACCTATATACAAGTGCGATGCAACTACCATTATTTGCTTGCACAAAATGACTCTATGCAATTAACCTTTTTGTATGAAGTGCAATGTCAATAACGATCATCACATATCCACATTTATGCGTTGAAGAGGTAGATATTCTTTATGCGTTTTATCTAAACTCATATGATACATAATTTCATAGAAACAACATATATTTCTACAGTCTATATCCTGTGCTGTTAGATACAAGGGTCTTATGCCTCTGCATGGTTCTGGTGCTGATTGGATCGCGGCTGTTCGCTCCCACTTTTCTGTTGCGGTTGACGACACATGAAACCCACCAGCCACATAGTGACACACCCAGAATGTCCATCGTAGGATCCCAAAGGCCGTCTCAAAATGGCAGCCACATAAACCTTTACAACAATTATCTTTCACTAATCAATTCACCTTTTGATATTGATATTCACTATCTCAAATTGTAAATATGATTTTTGTTTGCTATGTACTTCCAGTGTCAATTAGAACAGCATTTCACTGGGTTTCAAAGATCCGTGGCTCCATAATGAAAATCTAACACCACCTTCTTGCTAATATCAGACATATGATTTGAATAGTCTGTTTAGTCAACAGGTTGGTGTGGAGGCTTTGGAATTGTAGACTTTGAGCTTAAAAATAAAGGAAACTCTTCCAAAATGAAAGTCTATGCTGGGATGAAGAATCTATGTGGTTGGTCAAACAAAAGCGGCCATTTTCAAAATGTTGACAGCCAGTGTCCTTGTTATGCGTCTTTAAATAAATTACATGTGTTTATTCTAAGTGTTATAGTAGTGGTCACAGAACTCAGTTAATTTCATGACTGTAACAAGTGCTGCAAAAGTGCTATGTACATTTTACCACACAACACCCAACTAATGCCCATATAAAGCCATAACTATTTTTGTATATGGACCAAGAATTTGACATTTGTGAACATATTAAATCTGCCTAGTACATTACTAGTTTTATAATCATATTGCAACTGGAGTCAAACTTGTACAATTCAAGCCAGCAATTTGTAATGTAACCTAACAGTCTAACACCTAAGAATGTATAGAGACCCCTCCCCTTTTACAAAATGGCCGCCTCTCTGCATGTGGACGTCCCCGGAAGGGTGGAATTCTTGTTTTTGGATGTCTGCAGCTATAACCTTGAAGGATGCAATTTCATCTGTCATTTATTCTTCCCTATCTAGACTGTGTCAGGATAAACTGTACTTCCAGTAAGTTAACACTCAAGTTTCATTTTGCTCTTGTATTATGATACTCTGCTGTTTAAAGGACTGTGTTATTTGAAGTTTGGAGAATGGCTAATGGGTGTGTCTGTCTGTTCAACTGGTCAGACCATCAGTAGACTATTGACAACACAAACATCCAAACTAGAAACAGACAGGGTGGTGATTTGTTAAATCTCTTTAGGTTTTGGGTTTTATTTAAGGCATTATTTTCTTAAATAAGAACATTTCATGTGACAGATTGTTTTTGTATGAATGTATTTTAGTTATATAAGTAGTTTCACTGTAATAAAAGTTTGGTTTAAAAAAATGTTAAACAATATGCTTTCCCTGTTTAGAGACTTATAAAATTATCTAACCCTTTTTATAATCTCTAGTATATTTTTTCTTTTAAATGGCAGATAGGTTATTTAGCATTTTGTTTTTTTGTCGCAAAGTTGAGATTCAGAAATCACCACCTATTACGTAACTAAATGTAAAAAAAATTGTTACATGCAAAAAAAAGCTTAATCATAGGTGAACAATGGAGAATACCTGTTTAGTAGAAGTAAGCCGATTATACAACATGATAACGAGATACAGTCTATAGAGACGTTATTCATACAGTGTAGGTCCTATCCATGTGAAATGCCACAGTTGAAGAGTCCATGGTTACTGTAGGATTTGTGTTAGATTGTTAATTTGGTGAGATTTGTTTGCATCTAAATGTTTTAGCCACTAAGAATGAGCTTCGATTTGACATTAGAATACATTCTGCTGGGGAGTAGGGATTTTGGGTCTTAGTACAGTCAACAATAACTGCTTTTACTCGTGATTAGGGCTCGGAAACCTTCAGTGTACAGGATGTGTGTGTGTGTGTGTGTGTGTGTGTGTAGGGGGGGGTGCATTTGTGCATGTGTGAGTGACAGATATGATTAATATTATTCTATTGGCCATTAATGTCGGACGATATGGGCCTCTGACCAATGTATTTGTATCACTGTTTAATCCATTGAAAATAATAAATATAAGAAGAAGAAAAAATGATTGGAAAATAAATAAGTTCTTCACTGTCGCGCTCACTGTCCTCAAACTCCCTGTCATAAATCAACCAAGACGCAGCGTACATGTAGTTCCACATCTTTTAATGAAAGTGAAACCGAAACAACCAAAAAACAAACAGGTAAACAGCAAAGACACAACCGAGGTGCACACAAACACACACAGAAAAATAATTACCCACAAAACACAGGTGGGAAAAGGCGACCTAAGTATGGTTCTCAATCAGAGACAACGATTGACAGCTGCCTCTGATTGGGAACCATCCCAGGCCAAACACATAGAAATAGAAAACATAGAAAAAACACATAGAATGCCCACCCCAACTCACGCCCTGACCAAAACAAAATAGAGACATGAAAAAGGAACTAAGGTCAGGACGTGACATTCACAGGATTTGATTTTACGCATATTATTCATTAGTAGCTCTTTACTCGGCGATAGACCTATCTTTCCTTGACGCGTTACACTAAGTAAACCTATACTGTTAGGTTGAAGTGTCATGGTAGGGAGTTGGGTGTCGTGACAAACAATGGATGTTATGCCCAAATGTTAAGCAAGTGCGGTGCTAAGAGTGTCCAACTCTATGGTAACGTTAACTTTACAGCCTTTTAGTGAATCCAGCTAAATCTGGCGTGTTATATTTACTCTTGGTGAAGGATGTTCCTCTACGTCATTCAAATGTTTTTGGGGAGACGCTAAAAAAACTTTGCCGGTTACAAAGCTACGTTCTGATGTATTGGTTCATTGTCACTTCATAGGGACTGGTCCAAATTCACGTTTCGGCCAATTACCACCGACATTTCCATGATGAGTGCTGGCCGAGAATTATGGATATACTGACAAGATACATGTCTCTCTGCCCTGACAATTGGAGTCATTGTCCACATAGCACCACAGCAGGCTGCCTAGCTCCCGTCTATCCTTTCTTTGGATTGGTGGATGCATCTCATTATTGTAATATTTAAAAATAAAAAAATTGATGAGGGTGGGTGACTTCAATCGCCTGTATTAAATGGAAAGAAATGCTATGCTACTAGCCTCATTCCATGAATATGCCTAGCCATCTCGAGACAACTCCGATATAAAGTATATCGGTACACTCCTAACAACCTATGCATTATGATACTTATATTTGATCAAATTAACCTCATGTAGCAAATTAGGCACCCATTTTTTGGTCGACCAAATTCGACACTCTCTCATTGACTTCCATATAAACACCTTGCTTGGTGGGCAAAACAATGAAAAAATGCCAACTGCTGGAGGGAGACAGATTTTCTGGAAATGTAGGCCTCTCTCTTCCTCTCTAGCTGTCTGAGAGTACTTGATGCCGTTCACTGAGAAATAGTGCTATTAGGGATCCTTGGGACGTTCCTACGCTAACCGTAACCTAACCGTAACCTAACCGTAACCTAACCCGAACCTAACCGTAACCTAACCCGAACCTAACCGTAACCTAACCGTAACCTAACCGTAACCTAACCCGAACCTAACCGTAACCTAACCGTAACCTACTGTAACCTAACCATAACCTAACCCGAACCTAACCCAAACCTAACCGTAACCTAACCTGTACCTAACCCGAACCTAACCGTAACCTAACCGTAACCTAACCCGAACCTAACCGTAACCTAACCCGACCCTAACCGTAACCTAATCGTAACCTAACCGTAACCATTTGTACGGACGTCCTAACTATCCTACTATATTTCTCCTTTCAAGTGACAGAATTCAGAGGCTACAGCCCTACAATCGATGAAAACACAGCTAAATACCTGGAACATGTGTCCTATGTAGTTTATTTCCAACTGGTTAGCATGAGGCAGCTGATTCTTCAGAGCCTAGGCCAACAAAAAATTGCTGGAATCATTGCAGTTTATCGTCCCTCTTACTAGACACAGTTTCTTTTCATAAAAATATATAGTCTTTCTTGTGTTCCTAAATTCTTGAATTAATGTTCTTTCCTCAAATGTAAGAAATTAGCTTTCTTAGAATCTTTGTAGGGCTGTTTTAAAGCACAATACATTCAGAAAATGTATATATATATTTTTTCATTACAGCTATAATAATACAAATATAAGCAGATATATCGGTTAACAGTGAATATATTTTACTCTAATATCGGAATCGGATCCCAAAATCCCATATCGGTCAGGCTCTACCTATAATGTCTGGGGCTAATTAATGAAGGAAATAGCTATGGCATTTCAGGACAAACAACAGATAACATCAGGCTGGTCTCAAATAGCCTTTGTTATTAAAGAGCCATACAGTTTAGTATGTCTTAGTTATGAGGAATATTACGTGCTTTAGTGAAAATAATGTGAAGACTAAAATAGACTAAAATAATGACCATACCCCACCAATACTGGACCCAATATCTGCAGCTTGCAAAACAAAAAAAATGAGGTTTTAACACTGCCAACTGACAGCAGAAGGAAACAAGAAACTGTCCAAATCAATACAGCATCCCTCCATGGGCTCTGTGCTCGTCTGCTTCTGTCTGGCATACTCTGTTTGTGCTGACTTCAAATGAACAGCACACAAACCCATGACAGGGTGAGAACACACACACACACACACACACACACACATGACAGGGTGAGAACACACACACTTACACACACACACACACACACACACACACACACACACACACACACACACACTGATTTGGAATAATGGAAGGGATTTCGAGTCACTATGATGAGTAAAAGCTGTGTAATTGTTGCATTGACTGCAGTGTTTTTCTGCTCAATACATATTTAAAATCGTACATTTTCGCAATCAAGGTGCTAGTCCAGTGTGCAGTCATGATTGAAGAAATATTGTTTTAGAAGAAAAGTATTCGTTGTTGCTTTTTAAAACAGTACCTGAACTATGTATTTCCTAAATATAACCAAACCTTTGCTTTCCACAGTATGCAATTTTAAAAGTGAAGAAAAATAAGATTCTCAAATGATCCCAAATGAATCAGAAGACAAGTCAGTTTGACATGTCAAGCTTCTCTGCTATCATCATCTGCAATATACGCCTTCAATTACCCTGCTTCTTTGAGTGGTTATAAATAAGCTCATTAAATCGCCTCCTCTATCGAAAAAGGCCCAATGTAACAGCCCCTATTGGAAAGTGGAAAGCAAAGGTTTGGTTGGTGATGCAGGATGACTTTAACTTTGTGACCAACCATCGTTCTCAGGCAAGGGACCCGAGACCCTGTATGCTGGGCAAAAACTCAATGATAATGAGTGGCATACGGTGCGCGTGGTCCGCCGGGGAAAAACCTACAAGCTCACGGTGGACGATGACATAGCAGAAGGTATTATATCATCTACAGTCTGAGAGAAACAAGGGGTCCACTTCAATTCCAGTCAATTCAGAAAGTTAAGAAGATTCCAATTCCAAATTCACCTAATTGAAAAGCATGGAAGAGAATTGGAATTGGAAGTTCAATCTACTTCCTGAATTGAAATGGAAGTGACCCCAAACCTGGAGAAAAAGTCCCTCATCTGCCACTGATTGTATGGGTGACATGTAAAGGTGTTCTGGTACAGTTTAAGGATGACATGAATTACAACATTTGCTAATTAAGATTAACTATCCTTTCAGTGTTTTCTTATGCTATTTTTAAGTAATTATTTGAGAAGGGTGACTATAAACTGTTGACATCAATTAATAGGTCTGAATTGTTCTTGCTGAAGTGAATTAATTTGTAGTATTATGTTGTATTGAACCATATTGTACTGGCCAATATTCACCACCTATTTAAATTCAGCCCTTTGTGTTAGTATCAGATGTTGTTTCTTTTTCTTCTCTATCTTGTTTTCTTTCTTTCCACCCCATCTTCTACTCCAGGCCAGATGGCGGGCGACCACACCCGTTTGGAGTTCCACAACATCGAGACGGGCATCATGACGGAGAGACGCTTCGTCTCGACCATCCCCTCTAGCTTCATTGGACACCTACAGAGTCTCAGGTTCCTATTTGCTCATATTCTTTGTTATATACTTTGTTATATACTTTATCATATACTCTGTTATATACTTTGTTATATACTTTGTTTTAAACTTTGTTTTAAACTTTGTCAAATTCTTTGTCATATACTTTGTTATATATATATTGTTATATTCTTTGTTATATAATTTGTTATATACTTTGTTATACACTTTGTCATATGCTTTGTTATATACTTTGCCAAATACTTTGACATATACTTTGTTATATACTTTGTTGTATACTTTGCCATATTCTTTGTTAAATTCGTTGTTATATCCTTTGTTAAATACTGTACTTTGTTGCAGTTGAAGTCGGAAGTTTACATACACTTAGGTTGGAGTCATTAAAACACATGTTTCAACCACTCCACAAATGTCTTGTTAACAAACTATAGCTTTGGCAAGTTGGTTAGGACATCTACTTGCATGACACAAGTCATTTTTCCAACAATTGTTTACAGACAGATTATTTCAGATTATTTCACTTCTAGCTCACTGTATCACAATTCCAGTGGGTCAGAAGTTTACATGCACTAAGTTCTCTGCCATTAAACAGCTTGGAAAATTCCAGAAAATTATGTCATGGCTTTAGAAGCTTATGATAGGCTAATTGACATAATTTGGGTCAATGGGAGGTGTACCTGTGGATATATAACAAAGTATTGAGATAAACTTTTGTTATTGACCAAATACTTATTTTCCACCATAATTTGAAAATAAATTCATTAAAAATCCTACAATGTGATTTTCAGGATTTTTTTTCTCATTTTGTCTGTCATAGTTGAAGTGTACCTATGATGAAAATTACAGGCCTCTCTCATCTTTTTAAGTTGGAGAACTTGGTGGCTGACTAAATACTTTTTTGCCCTACTGTACATTGTTATATCCTTTGTCATATTATTTGTTATATTCTTTGTTATATACTTTGTTGTATTATTTCTGCTATATAATGTTAGAATCTTTATTGCACCCAGAGACACAAGAGTTTACAAACGCTTTACAGGCAATGCAAGAAGATTTGAATGTGACAACTATGCCATCCGATGGAATATGTTGACGTTGTTGAAATGATATCTGTTCTGGAGAAAGCCTATCTAAATCATGTAACATTAACATGGCTGTTATGTTTGGCTTTACTTCAGCAGGTGTTGTTGATAATTTGTCTCTAGCGAACGACAGGTGAACAAGATAGGGGTTTCTCTGTTTACATGCATCAGATAATATATTTATTCCCCACTCTACTTACTCCAGGTTCAACGGTATGCTGTATATAGATCTCTGTAAGAACGGAGACATCGACTTCTGTGAGCTCAACGCCCGCTTTGGCATGCGCTCCATCATTGCTGACCCTGTGACCTTCAAGTCTAAGAGCAGCTACCTGAGCCTGGCCACCCTGCAGGCCTACACCACCATGCACCTCTTCTTTCAGTTCAAAACCACCTCGCCCGACGGATTCATACTGTTCAACAGTGGAGACGGCAACGACTTCATCGCTGTGGAGCTGGTTAAAGGGTGAGTGGGATCCCGCCTGGTGTTAGACTTTCCTCGTTGACTTTCCTTTTGTTCCAGCACCACTATGAAAGACAATAGGTACACACGGATGGTATCACAGAAGCATATTGTCACCACGGTAAGTGACTTTAACGAATACAGAAGTCGGATCTTAATTTGACCCATTTTGCTGCAGGAGGAAAATAATCCGTCAGCAGGAGAATTTGAATGCCTGAAGAGATATGTAGAATCACCATTAGTGTCAACTGGAAGCGGTGTTTGAATTCAATGCAGTACCATACCTACATTGTACCTTAGACTGCAGGTCCACTGGGCACCAGTTCAAGTAGCTTATGTAGGATATGTGCAGGCTACGTGCAGGCCACAGTGTCTTGTGTAAATGCATATGTTGACATTTTTAGGGGTTAGATGTGTTTCTCGTTAGGGATAAAAAAAATAAAAATTATCAGTTGTTTTATTTCATATGCAAATTAAATCTAATTTTATTTGTCGCATGCGCCGAATACAGTTCAAGAAATAGAGTTAAGAAAATATTGACTAAATAAAATAAAGTAAAAAATGAAATAAAAAGTAACACAATAAAATTAAATAACAATAATGAGGCTAGATAAAGGGGATACCGATATCGAGTCAATGTTTTATTTTTTAATTATTTTTTATTTCACCTTTATTTAACCAGGTAGGCAAGTTGAGAACAAGTTCTCATTTACAATTGCGACCTGGCCAAGATAAAGCAAAGCAGTTCGACACATTCAACAACACAGAGTTACACATGGAGTAAAACAAACATACAGTCAATAATACAGTAGAAACAAGTCTATATACGATGTGAGCAAATGAGGTGAGATAAGGGAGGTAAAGGCAAAAAAAAAAGAAGGCTATGGTGGCAAAGTAAATACAATATAGCAAGTAAAACACTGGAATGGTAGATTTGCAGTGTAAGAATGTGCACGTTAGTCGAGGCAGTGTAAAAACAAAGGGCGGGGCGGGGGGGGGGGGGGGGGGGGGCAGTCTTGACTTGGGTGACTAAAGTCTTTGACAATTTGTTGTGCCTTCCAATAGGCAGAATAATGGAAAGATAGGCCTCAGGGCCTGTATTGGTCCAGCGGCTGACCCGGGCACATATATGATAGAATCGGCAGGAGTCATCCCCACTGCCCTTTGACCCCTGCCTGCCACTATCTCCCCCCACCTATGCACTACCTCTCCTATCTTTCCCTTCATCCTCCTATCTTTCCCTACCTCCCCTATCTTTCCCTACCTCCCCTATCTTTCCCTACCTCTCCCTATCGTTCCCTACCTCCCCCTATCTTTCCCTACCTCTCCCTATCGTTCCCTACCTCCCCCTATCTCTTTCTTCCTCCCACTATCTTTCCCTACCTCCCCCTATTTTTCCCTACCTCCACCTATTTTTCCCTACCTCCCCTATCTGTCCCTACCTCCTACTATCTTTCCCTTCCTCCCCTACCTCCCCTATCTTTCCCTACCTCCCCCTATCTTTCCCTACCTCCCCTATCTTTCCCTACCTCCCCCTATCTTTCCCTACCTCCCCCTATCTTTCCCTACCTCCCCTATCTTTCCCTACCTCCCCCTATCTTTCCCTACCTCCCCTATCTTTCCCTTCCTCCCCTTATCTTTCCCTACCTCCACTTATCTTTCCCTTCCTCCCCTTATCTTTCTCTTCCTCCCCTTATCTTTCCCTTCCTCCCCTTATCTTTCCCTTCCTCCCCTTATCTTTTCCTACCTCCCGCTATTTTTCCTTTTATTTCCCTACCTGCCCGATCTTTCCCTACATCTCCCTGTCTTTCCCTACCTCCCCGATATTTCCCTACCTCTCCCTACCTCTCCCTGTCTTCCCTTACCTCCCCAATCTTTACCTACCTCTTCCTGTCTTTCCCTTCATCCTCCTATCTTTCCCTACCTCCCCTATATTTCCCTACCTCCCCCTATCTTTCCATATCTTTCCCTACCCCTCCTATCTTTCCCTACCTCCCCCTATCTTTCCTTTTATTTGCCTACCTCCCCCTACCTTTGCTTACCTCCCCATTATCTTTCCCTACCTCCCCTATCTGTCCCTACCTCCTCCTATCTTTCTACCTCCCCATTATCTTTCCTACCTCCCCTTCTGTCCCTACCTCCTTTTCCTACCTCCTGCTATTTTTCCTTTTATTTCCCTACCTCCCCGATCTTTCCCTTCATCCCCCTATCTTTCCTTACCTCCCCCTACTTTTCCCTACCTCCCCCTATTTTTCCCTACCTCCCCCTATCTTTCCCTACCCACCCCCCATCTTTCCTTACCTCCCCCTTATCTTTCCCTTCCACCACTATCTTTCCTACCTTTCCCTTCCTCCCCTACCTCCCCTATCTTTCCCTTCCTCCCCCTATCTTTCCCTTCATCCTCCTATCTTTCCCTACCTCCCCTTTATTTCACTGCCTCCCCCTGCCTCCCCCATCTTTCCTTACCACCCCCTAATTTTCCCTACCTACCCCTATCTCTCCCTTTCTCCCCCCTTATCTTTCCTTAACTCCCCCTATTTTTCCCTACCTCCCCTTTCTTTTCCTACCTCACCCTATCTTTCCTTATATTTCCCTTGCTCTCCCTAACTTTCCCCTACCTCACCCTATCTTTCCTACCTCCCCTATCTTTCCCTTCCTCCCCTACTTCCCCTATCTTTCCCTACCTCCCCCTATTTTTCCTCCCCCTATCTTTCCTCACCTCCCCCTGTCTTTCCATATCTTTCCCTACCCCCCTAACTTTCCCTACCTACCCCTATCTTTCCCTACCTCCCCTTTATTTCACTGCCTCCCCCTGCCTCCCCCTATCTCTCCTTACCACCCCCTAATTTTCCCTACCTACCCCTATCTCTCCCTTTCTCCCCCCTTATCTTTCCTTAACTCCCCCTATTTTTCCCTACCTCCCCTTTCTTTTCCTACCTCACCCTATCTATCCTTATATTTCCCTTGCTCTCCCTAACTTTCCCCTACCTCACCCTATCTTTCCTACCTCCCCTATCTTTCCCTTCCTCCCCTACCTCCCCTTATCTTTCCCTTCCTCCCCTTATCTTTTCCTACCTCCCGCTATTTTTCCTTTTATTTCCCTACCTGCCCGATCTTTCCCTACATCTCCCTGTCTTTCCCTACCTCCCCGATATTTCCCTACCTCTCCCTACCTCTCCCTGTCTTCCCTTACCTCCCCAATCTTTACCTACCTCTTCCTGTCTTTCCCTTCATCCTCCTATCTTTCCCTACCTCCCCTATATTTCCCTACCTCCCCCTATCTTTCCATATCTTTCCCTACCCCTCCTATCTTTCCCTACCTCCCCCTATCTTTCCTTTTATTTGCCTACCTCCCCCTACCTTTGCTTACCTCCCCATTATCTTTCCCTACCTCCCCTATCTGTCCCTACCTCCTCCTATCTTTCCCTACCTCCCCATTATCTTTCCCTACCTCCCCTATCTGTCCCTACCTCCTCCTATCTTTCCCTACCTCCCCTTATCTTTTCCTACCTCCTGCTATTTTTCCTTTTATTTCCCTACCTCCCCGATCTTTCCCTTCATCCCCCTATCTTTCCTTACCTCCCCCTACTTTTCCCTACCTCCCCCTATTTTTCCCTACCTCCCCCTATCTTTCCCTACCCACCCCCCATCTTTCCTTACCTCCCCCTTATCTTTCCCTTCCACCACTATCTTTCCTACCTTTCCCTTCCTCCCCTACCTCCCCTATCTTTCCCTTCCTCCCCCTATCTTTCCCTTCATCCTCCTATCTTTCCCTACCTCCCCTTTATTTCACTGCCTCCCCCTGCCTCCCCCATCTTTCCTTACCACCCCCTAATTTTCCCTACCTACCCCTATCTCTCCCTTTCTCCCCCCTTATCTTTCCTTAACTCCCCCTATTTTTCCCTACCTCCCCTTTCTTTTCCTACCTCACCCTATCTTTCCTTATATTTCCCTTGCTCTCCCTAACTTTCCCCTACCTCACCCTATCTTTCCTACCTCCCCTATCTTTCCCTTCCTCCCCTACTTCCCCTATCTTTCCCTACCTCCCCCTATTTTTCCTCCCCCTATCTTTCCTCACCTCCCCCTGTCTTTCCATATCTTTCCCTACCCCCCTAACTTTCCCTACCTACCCCTATCTTTCCCTACCTCCCCTTTATTTCACTGCCTCCCCCTGCCTCCCCCTATCTCTCCTTACCACCCCCTAATTTTCCCTACCTACCCCTATCTCTCCCTTTCTCCCCCCTTATCTTTCCTTAACTCCCCCTATTTTTCCCTACCTCCCCTTTCTTTTCCTACCTCACCCTATCTATCCTTATATTTCCCTTGCTCTCCCTAACTTTCCCCTACCTCACCCTATCTTTCCTACCTCCCCTATCTTTCCCTTCCTCCCCTACCTCCCCTATCTTTCCCTACCTCCCCCTATTTTTCCTCCCCCTATCTTTCCTCACCTCCCCCTATCTTTCCATATCTTTCCCTACCCCCTAACTTTCCCTACCTACCCCTATCTTTCCATACCTCCCCTATCTTTCCCTTCCTCACCTATCTTTCCTTTCCTTTTCCTACCTCCCCTAAAATTCCCTTCCTCCCCTACCTCCCCTATCTTTCCGAACCACCCCCTATTCTTCCTCTCCCTATCTTTCCTCACCTCCCCCTATCTTTCCATATCTTTCCCTACCCCCTTACCTTTCCCTACCTCCCCTATCTTTCACTACCTCCCACATCTTTCCTTTTATTTGCCTACCTCCCCTATCTTTCCCTACCTCCCCCTATCTTTCACTACCTCCCCTATCTTTCCCTACATCCCCTATCTTTCCCTACCTCCCCCTATCTTTCCCTACCTCCCCCTATCTTTCCCTACCTCCCCTATCTTTCACTACCTCCCCTATCTTTCACTACGTCCCCTATCTTTCCCTACCTCCCCCTATCTTTCCCTACCTCCCCTATCTTTCACTACCTCCCCTATCTTTCACTACGTCCCCTATCTTTCCCTACCTCCCTCTATCTTTCCCTACCTCCCCTATCTTTCACTACCTCCCCTATCTTTCACTACGTCCCCCTATCTTTCACTACGTCCCCTATCTTTCACTACGTCCCCCTATCTTTCACTACCTCCCCTATCTTTCACTACGTCCCCTATCTTTCCCTACCTCCCCTATCTTTCACTACCTCCCCTATCTTTCACTACCTCCCCTATCTTTCACTACGTCCCCTATCTTTCACTACCTCCCCCTATCTTTCCATATCCCCCCCCCCCCCCCCCCCCCCCCCGCATGGAGAGAAAGAGAGCTGCTGGTTTTCAGTGAACATGTCTAAATTACAACGCTCATTTTAATTTCCTGATGGTAGGAAGATGGGGGATTTTTTTTTACAAAAGAGTCATCAAATTAGGATCCGACATCTGTATCTCTAGATAAATGACTTTTAACTACAATGGATAAATGTAACCATTTTGACATATTCTAATCGTTGACCAACCACTCCACTCACAGAGGCCAAGATGCCTAGAGGTGATCTCCCCTGCTGCACCACCCCTATCGGTACAACAGGTGTTCTATTCAGTGACCAGGGTAACCTTTCACCTCCCTCAGGTACATCCACTATGTGTTTGATCTTGGCAATGGGCCCAACGTCATCAAGGGCAACAGCGACCGGGCTCTACATGACAACCAGTGGCACAATGTGGTCATCACTCGTGACAACAGTAACATTCACACTCTCAAGGTGGACGCCAAGGCAACCAGTCAGGTGGTCAACGGAGCCAAGAACCTCGACCTGAAAGGTAGAGTATATAACAGAGGGAGTTTATTGACCTGACAGGTAGACTATATAACAGAGGAAGTTTATTGACCTGACAGGTAGAGTATATAACAGAGGTAGTTTATTGACCTGACAGGTAGACTATATAACAGAGGTGGTTCAGTGACCTGACAGGTAGAGTATATAACAGAGGGAGTTTATTGACTTGACAGGTAGAGTATATAGCAGAGGTAGTTTATTGACCTGACAGGTAGAGTATATAACAGAGGTAGTTTATTGACCTGACAGGGAGAGGTTGACTAACCTTGCCTGAGACCTGAATATCCAGGTCCTAGAGCTACAGCTTTAGTGAACTATTCTGGTTTTGAGTTACACACGTTCACCTTGATTGGTTATGATGAATTCTTAGTATTTTTGAATGTTATTTATTTCTATCACATTTATTTACAAATACAGGACTATAAAACATGTATTTGACCACCAGAACAGTAAAATAAAGTACTTAGTGATGAAGCTAGACTGTCAGTACATGTCAGTACATGTCAGTACATGTCGGTGTCCGTGTCCTCCTCCCTCCAGGTGACCTGTTTATCGCTGGGCTGGGCCCTGGTATGTACGGTAGCCTGCCCAAGCTGGTGGCATCCAGGGACGGTTTCCAGGGCTGCCTGGCCTCAGTGGACCTCAACGGCCGCCTCCCTGACCTCCTCCAGGACGCGTTGTTCCGCAGCGGGCAGATCGAGCGCGGATGCGAAGGTACGCCCTCCCTCAAAACCATGTCCGACTCAGACTTCAGCTCAAACTCAAACTACAAGGACAGTTCAGGCAGCCCATTCTTTCTCCTTTTCTCCAACAGTACCTTCACCTCCCTCGTTCCTTACCCTCCCCCGTCCATCCTACTAACCCTTCTGGTCATCTCACTCACCATCCTATGGGACTCCCAATCACAGCCGGTTGTGATACAGCCTGGAATCGTACCAGGATCTGTAGTGACACTTCTAGCACTTAGATGCAGTGCTTTAGATAGTATTTATTCATCCTAAATTATAAAGTAAGGAGATGGGACATCTGCCCCTAGATCTATGGTGAAGGACAACTTCAACCTTGAGCTCCAATCCCATGGTTTTGGCTAGATGGAGTACAGCTATGGTCAGAACTGATTTAACGCAGCAGGTTAGGAGAATTAACGCAGCAGGTTAGGAGAATTAAAGCAGCAGGTTAGGAGAATTAACACAGCAGAATAAGAGAATTAACGCAGCAGGTTAGGAGAATTAACGCAGCAGGTTAGGAGAATTAAAGCAGCAGGTTAGGAGAATTATCGCAGCAGGTTAGGAGAATTAACACAGCAGGTTAGGAGAATTAACGCAGCAGGTTAGGAGAATTAACGCAGCAGGTTAGGAGAATTAACGCAGCAGGATAGGAGAATTAACGCAGCAGGTTTGGAGAATTAACACAGCAGGTTAGGAGAATTAACGCAGCAGGTTAGGAGAATTAACAAAGCAGGTTAGGAGAATTAACGCAGCAGGTTAGGAGAATTAACGCAGCAGGTTAGGAGAATTAACACAGTAGGTTAGGATAATTAATGCAGCAGGTTAGGAGAATTAAAGCAGCAGGTTAGGAGAATTAACGCAGCAGGTTAGGAGAATTAACGCAGCAGAATAAGAGAATTAACGCAGCAGGTTAGGAGAATTAACGCAGCAGGTTAGGAGAATTAAAGCAGCAGGTTAGGAGAATTATCGCAGCAGGTTAGGAGAATTAACACAGCAGGTTAGGAGAATTAACGCAGCAGGTTAGGAGAATTAACGCAGCAGGTTAGGAGAATTAACGCAGCAGGTTAAGGAGAATTAACGCAGCAGGTTTGGAGAATTAACACAGCAGGTTAGGAGAATTAACGCAGCAGGTTAGGAGAATTAACAAAGCAGGTTAGGAGAATTAACGCAGCAGGTTAGGAGAATTAACGCAGCAGGTTAGGAGAATTAACACAGTAGGTTAGGAGAATTAATGCAGCAGGTTAGGAGAATTAACGCAGCAGGTTAGGAGAATTAACGCAGCAGGTTAGGAGAATTAACGCAGCAGGTTAGGAGAATTAACGCAGCAGGTTAGGAGAATTAACGCAACAGGTTAGGAAAATTAACGCAGCAGGTTAGGAGAATTAACACAGCAGGTTAGGAGAATTAACGCAGCAGGTTAGGAGAATTAACGCAGCAGGTTAGGAGAATTAACGCAGCAGGTTAAGGAGAATTAACGCAGCAGGTTAAGGAGAATTAACGCAGCAGGTTAAGGAGAATTAACGCAGAAGGTTAGGAGAATTAACGCAGCAGGTTAGGAGAATTAGGTTAAGGTTAGGAAAGGAGTTACGGTTTGGGTTATCTAAAATGCTACAGTTGTCCCCGATGCGACACAAACATGCAAGTTTTGGGTCCGTAGCTGTACTCCAACTAGCCACAACCCAGACCCGGCTCTTATCAGCCACATTGGTCGCACGTTTATGATGTCATTTCAGCACAGCACAAAGCAGCGCTACAGTATCAAAACTATTGGTGTTTTAGGAGCTCACCATTATTCATAATTACAGTCATGTTTCAGAACAACATAAAAGACATCTTTAAAACATCTGGGCAGCTAGCATAGGAGTGTTTCTGTAGGTACATCACAGGGAGTATACGAGTATACTAAACATTTTATTGTATGGGCATGTACTATAATTGTTATGAGTTTTAATTAGTATTTTGTTCTGTATAATAAGTACTTATCATAAATACAATTAGCTATATATTGATATAACATAGTATATGCCCCGCATAATAGAAATAGAATCACAGCTATTCTTACCAAGCAACAATACAACTACATATTTTTTATTTAGCTAGGCAAGTCAGTTATTAAGGACAAATTCTTATTTACAATGACAGCCTACCAGGAGAACAGTGGGTTTGAAATGGCCTTGTTCAGAAAAACAGATTTTTTTTAAACTTTCTCAGCTCGTGGATTCAATCCAGCAACCTTTGCGGTTACTGGCCCAACTCTCTAACCACGGCTACCTGCCGCCCCGACTATAGAAAATAAGAATTGTAACATCTATATGTGGAGACATATGAAAGCTCCAGTCAGAAACGACACAAGAGCTTGTACGCCTTGTGTACGCAAAACTAAATGTCCGTAGGTTTCCGTTAGTTTAGTGTCTATCTCCGAGTACATCAGTTAAGTGACACGACGGCCTGTTGAAATATTTTTACACTATAGCATCAAATATCATTCCAATGAACAATTATTGCTCCAACACTCTTGGCTCTTCACCTTGATCGTTTAAAAAAAATAAATAACGTTGTCTGTTAATATAGTTTTTCCTCAGTTTTCATTGATCATTATTTCTTGCAGGTGAATCAATTTGTTTCATGTACATGTTTTACCCGGAGCGTGTTGTTTCTTTGTTCTGCTTTCAATTTCAACATCTCCGTTGTGAATTTATTGTTTATTTTTGGTTTTCTTATTTGGAAATGACCATATCCGAGAGCCACACAACGGTGCAATATAAACCTAATATACCTTGACATTATGACTATTGTAGAGTATATATCTATCTATATCTATCTCCCCCTCGTTACAGATTACAGTGTAAACACCATGATGTATGTGTGACATGTCAGATGTACCACATTCATATCATTTCTTATTTTTTTATCATTTTGTTTGTCTGTGAGTGGTTATGAGAATGTGTGTTCACACTTATTTTTTTTGCTCAAATATTTGCCATTGTATGAATTGAACTGTCCAGACTAATGGCTGCCTAGTTCGTTGAGCACACAGTGGGACAACAGACAGAGTAGCGTAATCAAAAATAAATGATTTTATTAACAGTATTGTAGGCCCACAGTGATGACAATATTTACGAATTTACAGTCCAGGTTTCAAGTTGAAAAAAAAAAACAGACAGCATTAATGGTCCCAAAGTACTTAGAAGTAGCAACCTAATGGCTACAAGGTCAAAACAGACTCACACAGCTTAATCCAATAACTGAGAGCTGTTGCAGCAGCACATTGTCTATACGCAATCAACAACTCTCCCAACTATCAGAATGGATTATGCCAAACAATGTGCGGGAACTACACAGGTAATGCAACAAATGACATACAGTAGGTGCGCACTCTCCAGAACACCCAACATTAAGTCTTTGTGGCTGTGGTAACCAGCGATGACCCCTAATGACCTGTAACTTTGCTGACTGGTGTAATTGAATGTAAAAGTCCACTGTTTGATGCCCAATTTAAAACTGCATGACAATATTATATTTCAACTGTCATATTGATTTGTGATTGGTTGTGAATAGAGTAGGCTAGTGTGACCATGCTATTCGCACCACTTGTATTTATCTCAGCGCTAAGGCGCCTAATTAAAGATGGCTTTTTATTCATGTTCAGATGAGAGCTCGCATGCGATAGTGCTTCTTTACACTCACGCTTTAATAAGTAAGTAAGTTGCTTATTTTGCCCCACAAAAAAAACACGGATTAGTTTGTAACTTTACTAACTTAACTCACCAGTTTGAGGGACTTCATGTTGGTTGTCACTAGTTACCACAACCAGAGTCATATTTATAGTTAAAGATGATTTATATTTCTACAATTTCTCTTCTTAACATAGCAAGTGTAAAAGAAACGGCTGAAACTAGATCCCCGTTCAACCAATTCAGTAAATGTGGAGGAGGAGTTTTGCCTTGTTAACGGTCCAAAACCGGAATTTGCTTCACAGGCTCTCATTCCGTTTCCAGGTAGTTTGGGACTCTGCAGAGGCTACCTTAACCACACTGCTAACCTGATGCCTGAACCTTAAATGAATACCAAAACACTAAATCATTTGTTTTACTGAATTATATAGTCAATTTAGATTTTGTGGCTGTGGTAACTAGTCAATAGGGAACAGGTCTACGTGGGCATAGATTAGTGTAATCGAGGAAAACCCTCACTAGATGGCGCCGATGCCTCAGTTCATAGGTGGATGGAAGCGTTGGGGGACTGAACTGCAGGCCCGGGGGAAACACTAGGTCAACTCTCTAATAAAACAACGTTATGTGTTTTCACTGTCTATCCTTGTGTCTGACATCATCCTTGAATCATCTTGTGTCGTTTGTCCTCATCCCTTCATGATAAAAACATATTCATACTAACCTTTGTGTTCTCATCATTCTTGAGCACCAATTGTCCCATTATGCTTTGGGTAGACTAATACATAAAAAAGAAAATGTAAATAAATACCTAATTAAGATTGATTGAATACATTCCAATTCCTATGCAGGTTTCAATGCAGATGTCTGTATGTTATTTATTGTTGAATTTCCACTTAAATATGACTGTTTTTAACAAAGTGGTTCTGAATAATGTGTAATGACTGAACAGGTTATCATGTAGCTAAATCGATTGTCCAGAGCCCATGCTAATACATTTGTTGAAGTAACACATATACAGTGTGTCTCCATAGGTTCATCATCTCCCATTCATATCCATTTTCATCGTTTTCGCTGTACTGTCCCCATCTATTTAATCTGTCCCTTATTTTTGGTTGTCATGGTAGCATAGCCCTGACCCCTGACCCCTTCCTTAGAGAAGTTAAGGGGCATGTCCCTGTTAGTAAAGGGCTAGTTTTATTAACCCGACAATCATTGGCCACCTACTAACCTTGTTTTATCGTTTTTCACTTTCTGTTCTTCTTCTCTAACAAAGTCCGTTTCACCAAAGCTGACCTACAAGGTAGAAGGTTCAAATTCCATTCTGAGCTTGTAATGTTATGTGTCACCACTCACTAGAAATAAAAATACCTTGGCTTAAAGGTACCTTAAGCAAGATGACATCATCGTACAGAGTGGGGTGACTTCCTGCTTACAGAAAACAACAACTGAATTTTGGCCTCGAGGTAGGGCACAAACAGAGCAAATCCAATAGCAATCTTGGCTGATTTAAACTCTGATAGTGTTGGCGGTAAATCAGGAAGTCTTCAAGCTATGTTTGATGATGTCTCCTTTAAGCACAATAGACAGCAAACATCGGCAGGCATTGAAAGATTATTTTTTGCAGCTGGCTATGTGCTTGTTATAAAATGGTTCACTTCGGGAGAATGGTAGGTAGGGGCTGCAAGTCCTAGCCGTACCCTGGCTTTGCCTCACCGGGAGGCCTGCAGGCGGGCGGGCGGGCAGGCGGGCAGAGGCAGGTAGGAGGTAGGGAGGCAGACAGCCGGGCAGGGAGGCAGGCAGGAGACAGGCAGGGAAGAAGACTGGCAGGCGGGCAGGCAGGTGTGCAGGGAAGGAGACAGACTAATGATTGTGATGGAAAGCTTTTGCATGAATTAACATTAGCCACCTGTATGATGACAGAGCATTCAGAAAGTATTCAGAACCCTTGACTTTTTCCACATTTTGTTACGTTACAGACTTATTCTAAAATTGATTTAAAAAAATACATGTTCAGCAATCTACGCACAATACCCTATAATGACAAAACGAAACAGGTTTTTAGAAATGTTTGCAAATGTATAAAAATAAAAAACAGAAATACCTTATTTATATAAGTTTGGAATGAGACTCTAAATTGAGCTCAGGTGCATCCTGTTTCCATTGATCATCCTTGAGATGTTTCTACAACTTCATTCGAGTCCACCTGTGGTAAGTTCAATTGATTGGACATGATTTCGAAAGGCACACAGCTGTCTATATATGGTCCCACAGTTGACAGTGCATGACAGAGCAAAAACCAAGCCATGAGGTCGAAGGAATTGTCCGTAGAGCTCCGAGACAGGATTGTGCCGAGGCACAGATCTGGGGAAGGGTACCAAAACATTTATGTAACATTGAAGGTCCCTAAGAACAAAGTGGCCTCCATGATTCGTAAATGGAAGAAGTTTGGAACCACCAAGACTCTTCCTGGTGTTTGCCGCCCAGCCAAACTGAGCAATTGGGGGAGAAGGGCCTTGGTTTCGGAGATGACCAAGAACCCAATGGTCACCCTGACATTGCTCTAGAGTTCCTCTGTGAGGATGGGAGAACCTTGCAGAAGGGCATCTGAAGTATTCCACCAATCAGGCCTTTATGGTAGAGTGGACAGATTAAAGCCACTCCTCAGTAAAAGGCACATGACAGCCCGCTTGGAGTTTGTGGTGACAGCATCATGCTGTGGGGATATTTTTCTGTGGCAAGGACTGGGAGAATAGTCATGATTGAGGCAAAGATGAACCGAGCAAAGTACAGAGAGATCCCTGATGAAAACCTGATCCAGAGGGCTCAGGACCTCAGACTATGGCAAAGGTTCACCTTCCAACAGGACAACGACCCTAAGCACACAGCCAAGACAACACAGGACAAGTCTCTGAATTTCCTTGAGAGGCTCAGCCAGAGCCCGGATTGAACCCGATCGAACATCTCTGGAGAGACCTGAAAATAGCTGTGCAGCGAATCTCCCCATCCAACCTGACAGAGCTTGAGAGGATCTGCAGAGAAGAATTGGAGAAACTCCCCAAATACAGGTATGCCCAGCTTGTAGCGTCATTCCCAAGAAGACTCAAGGTTGTAATCACTGCAAAAGGTGCTTCAACAAAGGAGTAAATTGTCTGAAAACGTACTTATTTTATATTTAATACATTTGCAAACATTTCTAAAAAACAGTTGTTGCTTTGTCATTATAGGGTATTGTGTGTAGATTGATGAGGGGAACAAACTATTTTATTGATTTTAGAATAAGGCTGTAACGTAACAAAATGTGGAAAAAGTCAAAGGGTCTGAATACTCTCCGAAAACACTATGTCTGCAGATCTTGTTTTTCGGTATCGGGCCGTGTATGTCTTGGCAGAGTTGCTGAGGAATCTGCTAAGTCTTGCACATTGGGTCGACACACACACACACACACACACACACACACACACACACACACACACATCCTGAAAGGCACACACACACATACATACATACACACGATCCCCCCCCACCCCACCCCTTCAAATGCTTTTAGTCCTGGAGTGTGGAAGCCCCCCTGATAGGCCAGTGTGATTAGTACTCTAATTAAAAGGACGGCCGACCTAAGTTAAATTAGAGATTCCGACCGTTTGACAGACAGTTTCATTAGAATGCGAGAGCAGCCTGCCATCGGTGCAGGCAGGAGACTGATGGATGGTGATCTAGAGAAGTCATGGCTCTCATGTCCATATCCAAAGTCCACTCCGACAGGATTTAAGACTTATTTATTTTAGAAATAAAGATTCTCGCCCAGATGAAGAAAGAGATATCTACCGACTTAGCTGAGTGGGAATGTGTTCAGGAAGATGAATACAGTAGCACATTCTACAGAGAACACGGACACACACACACACACACACACACACATACACACGGTAGATTAATGTCAGTCTGGCTATATGAGCACATTCAGCAGAACAGGCACACACATACAAACACACACACGCGCTAGATGAATGTCAGCCTGGCTATATGAGCACATTCAGCAGAACAGGCACACACACACACACACACACACACACACACACACACACACACACAGTAGATGAATGTCAGTCTGGCTAGATGAGCACATTCAGCAGAGCTCTATCTCTTCCAACTTAATAAAGCTTGTCCCATGTCCCACCAGGACAGATGAAAGTGTGTCTTTAGTGTTCAGGAACATTGACCTCTTCTTCACTCTTCTTCACTCCTCTTCACTCTTCTTCACTTGGAGCTTGTATTATTGTTATGACTTTATGGATGTATTTCAGATTACTTTGGCACCTGTAGAAGAAGAAACAAACATGAAGTGAATCATTTTATCTTGCATAAATCTTTTTCCATTTCTGGTGGGAATATTGTCCCGATATTTTACTGGATTGGGTTTTTGCACTGTTGCACAGTGCAAAAACGTGGGATGAGTCTGGGTGGTGTTGAGTCTCAAGTCCTCGTTTGGTCTACGTTTCCTTCCACACAGATGTATCCTCCGATATTCCCTCACTTACTCCCTTTTCACAGAACTGGAAAGGGACTGACACAGTTGTCTCAGTTCTGTGAATGGGAAGTGGACGAGGACAGAGGGAAAGGGAACATATTTTCTGGAATGAAACACAGCCCTGGACTGAACTGGACACCACCACAACCAACATTTATATAACAAAAGCACATATCCTATGTGCACCACTTTGCTATAAAATGTTTTGTCTCGTGATCCTCTTTCTGTTGTACTGGGTCATCTTCTCCAGTGTCTCTGTATGTAGACTGGTCTAGGATAGAGCAGGGGGTTGGGGGAAGGGAGGATGGGAGAGCTTACACCCGGGTCACACTTCATATTAACTTCTGGTGGCTCTAAAACTGTGTGTTCACATGGGGCTGACATGAACGGGCATAACGGAACTACCATGTGTAGTTACATCCAGTATGTATGCATTGAATAAGGTTATGGTTTGACAAACATATTTGTCTGTTGCAAAATAAACTCTCAATAACATCACAATCTTTACAACAACAAAAAAAAGTGTTATCATCACTGTTAACTTCTATTGAACAACATGGACCAACATTGCAGACTGTGTAGAGTAAGTACTTATCATGTTATTACTCAGTTATAACCATGTTATTACGCAGTTATAACCATGTAAATACAGTTACAGTGCCTTGCGAAAGTATTCGGCCCCCTTGAACTTTGCGACCTTTTGCCACATTTCAGGCTTCAAACATAAAGATATAAAACTGTATTTTTTTGTGAAGCATCAACAACAAGTGGGACACAATCATGAAGTGGAACAACATTTATTGGATATTTCAAACTTTTTTTACAAATCAAAAACTGAAAAATTGGGCGTGCAAAATTATTCAGCCCCCTTAAGTTAATACTTTGTAGCGCCACCTTTTGCTGCGATTACAGCTTTAAGTCGCTTGGGGTATGTCTCTATCAGTTTTGCCCATCGAGAGACTGAAATTGTTTCCCATTCCTCCTTGCAAAACAGCTCGAGCTCAGTGAGGTTGGATGGAGAGCATTTGTGAACAGCAGTTTTCAGTTCTTTCCACAGATTCTCGATTGGATTCAGGTCTGGACTTTGACTTGGCCATTCTAACACCTGGATATGTTTATTTTTGAACCATTCCATTGTAGATTTTGCTTTATGTTTTGGATCATTGTCTTGTTGGAAGACAAATCTCCGTCCCAGTCTCAGGTCTTTTGCAGACTCCATCAGGTTTTCTTCCAGAATGGTCCTGTATTTGGCTCCATCCATCTTCCCATCAATTTTAACAATCTTCCCTGTCCCTGCTGAAGAAAAGCAGGCCCAAACCATGATGCTGCCACCACCATGTTTGACAGTGGGGATGTTGTGTTCAGGGTGATGAGCTGTGTTGCTTTTACGCCAATCATAACGTTTTGCATTGTTGCCAAAAAGTTCAATTTTGGTTTCATCTGACCAGAGCACCTTCTTCCACATGTTTGGTGTGTCTCCCAGGTGGCTTGTGGCAAACTTTAAACGCCACTTTTTATGGATATCTTTAAGAAATGGCTTTCTTCTTGCCACTCTTCCATAAAGGCCAGATTTGTGCAATATACGACTATGGACAGAGTCTCCCACCTCAGCTGTAGATCTCTGCAGTTCATCCAGAGTGATCATGGGCCTCTTGGCTGCATCTCTGATCAGTCTTCTCCTTGTATGAGCTGAAAGTTTAGAGGGACGGCCAGGTCTTGGTAGATTTGCAGTGGTCTGATACTCCTTCCATTTCAATATTATCGCTTACACAGTGCTCCTTGGGATGTTTAAAGCTTGGGAAATCTTTTTGTATCCAAATCCGGCTTTAAACTTCTTCACAACAGTATCTTGGACCTGCCTGGTGTGTTCCTTGTTCTTCATGATGCTCTCTGCGCTTTTAACGGACCTCTGAGACTATCACAGTGCAGGTGCATTTATACGGAGACTTGATTACACACAGGTGGATTGTATTTATCATCATTAGTCATTTAGGTCAACATTGGATCATTCAGAGATCCTCACTGAACTTCTGGAGAGAGTTTGCTGCACTGAAAGTAAAGGGGCTGAATAATTTTGCACGCCCAATTTTTCAGTTTTTGATTTGTTAAAAAAGTTTGAAATATCCAATAAATGTCGTTCCACTTCATGATTGTGTCCCACTTGTTGTTGATTCTTCACAAAAAAATACAGTTTTATATCTTTATGTTTGAAGCCTGAAATGTGGCAAAAGGTCGCAAAGTTCAAGGGGGCCGAATACTTTCGCAAGGCACTGTATAGAGACACTCAATATGACAGTACGTGACCCTAGTATAGTTAGTTTGTCTGACTCCACCAGTTGTCTCTCATCCACCAGCCATGTTGTAAACACATCCAGCACCCTGTTCAATGTCTGCACACACTAAACGTCTTACTAAAATCTACTTGGAGGGAATGCCGTGTGTTTTTCAGTTTGGTGTACTTCTATGGTACAATAACACCTCTAATTCATGTAATGTACTAACCTGACTAATGCATGGCCCACTGACGTGCTCTGACACCTCTGCATGGCACCTGTTGGAGGAGCTGTTGGGGAGCGAGCGCTCAGACCTGTACCCTGGTAGCACATGGCTCTGCCACCTGTGCCCTGGTACCACATGGCTCTGCTCTGCCACCTGCACCCTGGTACCACATGGCTCTGCCACCTGTACCCTGGTACCACATGGCTCTTCACCTGCACCCTGGTACCACATGGCTCTGCCACCTGTACCCTGGTACCACATGGCTCTGCTCTGCCACCTGTACCCTGGTACCACATGGCTCTGCCACGTGTACCCTGGTACCACATGGCTCTGCTCTGCCACCTGTACCCTAGTACCACATGGCACTGCTCTGTCACCTGCACCCTGGTACCACATGGCTCTGCTCTGCCACCTGTACCCTGGTACCACATGGCTCTGCTCAGCCACCTGTACCCTGGTACCACATGGCAGTGTTCTGCCACCTGTACCCTGGTACCACATGGCTCTGCTCTGCCACCTGTACCCTGGTACCACATGGCACTGCTCTGCCATATGTACCCTGGTACCACATGGCTCTGCCACCTGTACCCTGGTACCACATGGCACTGCTCTGCCACCTGTACCCTGGTACCAAATGGCTCTGCTCTGCCACCTGTACCCTGATACCACATTGCTCTGCTCTGCCACCTGTACCCTGGTACCACATGGCTCTGCCACCTGTACCCTGGTACCACATGGCTCTGCCACCTGTACCCTGGTACCACATGGCACTGCTCTGCCACCTGTACCCTGGTACCACATGGCTCTGCCACCTGTACCCTGGTACCACATGGCACTGCTCTGTCACCTGCACCCTGGTACCACATGGCTCTGCTCTGCCACCTGTACCTTGGTACCACATGGCACTGCTCTGCCACCTGTACCCTGGTACCACATGGCACTGCTCTGCCACCTGTACCCTGGTACCACATGGCACTGCTCTGCCACCTGTACCCTGGTACCACATGGCTCTGCTCTGCCACCTGTACCCTGGTACCACATGGCTCTGCTCTGCCACCTGTACCCTGGTACCACATGGCTCTGCTATGCCACCTGTACCCTGGTACCACATGGCACTGCTCTGCCATATGTACCCTGGTACCACATGGCACTGCTCTGCCACCTGTACCCTGGTACCACATGGCACTGCTCTGCCACCTGTACCCTGGTACCACATGGCTCTGCTCTGCCACCTGTACCCTGGTACCACATGGCTCTGCTCTGCCACCTGTACCATGGTACCACATGGCTCTGCTATGCCACCTGTACCCTGGTACCACATGGCACTGCTCTGCCATATCCACCCTGGTACCACATGGCTCTGCCACCTGTACCCTGGTACCACATGGCACTGCTCTGCCACCTGTACCCTGGTATAACATGGCTCTGCTATGCCACCTGTACCCTGGTACCACATGGCTCTGCTCTGCCACCTGCACCCTGGTACCACATGGCTCTGCCACCTGTACCCTGGTACCACATGGCTCTGCTCTGCCACCTGTACCCTGGTACCACATGGCTCTGCTATGCCACCTGTACCCTGGTACCACATGGCTCTGCCACCTGTACCCTGGTACTACATGGCTCTTCACCTGCACCCTGGTACCACATGGCTCTGCTCTGCCACCTGTACCCTGGTACCACATGGCTCTGCTCTGCCACCTGTACCGTGGTACCACATGGCTCTGCTCTGCCACCTGTATCCTGGTAACACATGGCTCTGCCACCTGTACCCTGGTACCACATGGCTCTGCCACCTGTACCCTGGTACCACATGGCTCTGCCACCTGTACCCTGGTACCACATGGCTCTGCCACCTGTACCCTGGTACCACATGGCTCTGCTATGCCACCTGTACCCTGGTACCACATGGCTCTGCTCTGCCACCTGTACCGTGGTACCACATGGCTCTGCTCTGCCACCTGTACCCTGGTACCACATGGCTCTGCCACCTGTACCCTGGTACCACATGGCTCTGCCACCTGTACCCTGGTACCACATGGCTCTGCCACCTGTACCCTGGTACCACATGGCTCTGCCTCCTGTACCCTGGTACCACATGGCTCTGCTCTGCCACCTACAGGTCCTAGCACCACCTGTCAGGAGGACTCATGTACCAACATGGGCGTCTGTATCCAGCAGTGGGAGAACTACACCTGCGACTGCTCCATGACCTCCTTCACTGGCACGCGGTGCAATGATCGTGAGTACTGTTTATTGTCTATCTATACACACAAAAAGTGCACAGAAACACACACATGCGCACACACACATGCGCACACACACACACACGCACACACACACACAGACAAGGACGCACACACTTTGAAGACCCCTCTGAAGACGTCTAAAGGTAATCGCTGTTTGTTTCCTTTCTGAGGTGTTTTAATATATGTTACAGCCACTAGGAGGCGGTAGAGATATTCCTTCATATTCTGACTGAAAAGGCTTAATTCAATTAATGCCACATTGTAGTATATACACAGTAATCCGAATGATTTAATAGAAACTATTCCTAACCAAGATGGCCTCTGCATCAGGTGACCTATCAGGTGACCATCAGCTGACCTTTCACCTGACCCTATAAAACATCCATTGTGATTTAATCCAGCCTTAAATCTCCTTAGATAATAGCACACTATAGATTCCTCTAAGACTTGGATACTTTAGCTTTATCGAGTTCCTGTAACATCAAGTAGTTTACATTTTCATTGACCTGCTTGAAAACATCAGTTTATCCGTTAAACACTAGAGGAATCGGCAATATAAGAACATGCAATGATTATTTAATGTAATATAGTACAGCGCCAGAGGCCATCGTTGGCTGTGAGTGTTATTAAGTATAATATCTTGTTTGTGATTAGTCTGAGTATATCTTAGATAATGGTCCCATTTCATTGCACCATTTACACTGCTTCCTGTGCATATGACCAATAAACTGTGATGTAATTTGATTTGATCATATAGGCTTGAAAAGTGTGTTTAGGTACAAGGTCATGTTGACGTAACATTGACTCTCAACGACTCTCACTCTGATGTGTCTGTGAGTCTCTGTAATGAACAACTGACTCTAGTGCCAGGAGGTTGAATTGTGTCTTTAAAAAGAGGTGGGAACAAACCAACGTTCTCTGCCATATCACCAGGCGTTATCATCGCCAGCTATGTGGTGAGAAACATCTCGGATCCCAAGGCAAAAACCTTGTCCTATCCTAGGGCTCAGGTACAAGGCATTACTAGGCTGCTTCCTACCGTTTTACGCCAGAACACTGGGACTGTCGCTGTTGTTGTCCATGTGGGATCAAATGTCATTAGGATGCTTGGCATGTATGAAACAGGATTTTAAAGTGATTGGAACTCTGAAAGACTCCAACAAGCATCCAATTATTTCAGGCTGGCTACACGACTGGCTATGTCAGGCTGGCTACACGACTGGCTACGAGTCTACTGTAGTCTACTGAGTTTTTTTGTGGGTAACTTCCACCTTTTGGAAACAGAAGATGCTCTACAGAGAGAATGGGGTCCCTCCAAATTATCTTGGTGCCTGGACCCTGTCGTTGCATTTCAAGTTTGCGCTGAGAGATTGATGTATTAACACTCCAAGTCCTGCTCAGGTAATCCCAACCATAAATGATCAGTATTGTCATCATACTGCAGGCCCGCAACAGATAACCCTCATTGACTCTTGTTTTAACCCACTTCCCCAGTCGAAGTATAGGCCGAATGTATCAGTTCTAGACAATCTTGCATCTATACCAATTCAAACCGATCCCATGGTATTTTCAAAAAGGGGTTACCTACTGAACAGCCCAGCTTGTATTTTGAGACTCCATCTAACCTGAAATTGCCCAGCTGCGATCTTGGATTTGTTAATGTAAAATGTCAGATGTATTAGTAGATTGAAATTCTTGCTTCTCAATCCAACATGGACATTCTGGTAATTTCTGACATTTGGTTGAAAAATTCTGTGCTGGACAGTGATGAGTCACTGTCCTGTTTTAATGGTTGCTGATTAGACAGAATCTCTTGCTACCTCTGTCCCTAAGCAGTTTGATTATCTCGTTCTTAATGTGGACCTTGGTCATAATAACCAGCTGACACTATTAGGAGTGTATCTAATTATGATCAGTTTGAACTATTAATTATGGTCGATTTTAATATTGAAGACGCCAGTGTTAGATACGCTGAAATATATTTGCTCTGAGGTAAACCTGTCTCAGCTAATAACTGAGCTTACATGTCCGAACCCTAAGTATCCATCAAAATACACCTCTTATTTTGATGAATACTAATCATGCCCCCTTCAAAACTCTGAGAGTTAAAGATAGATTGAATGCCTGGTTAACTTCTGAACTATCAGAATCCATTGCAGTGTTGTCTGTGTCAGGGGTAAATCTAAGCCTTGTGTCATCACTAAGATGAACTTACAAACCTTAGTAAACAAGGTGTTTTTACAGGCTCTTCATTTTAGTGACCTTGATTGTATCACAGCTATCCCTGAAACTGATTTAGTTTGAATTTTTTACTGTAAATGTCTTCAACACTATTGTAGTTAATCATGCCCCCTTCAAAACTCTGAGAGTTAAAGATAGATTGAATGCCTGGTTAACTTTTGAATTATCAGAAGTCATTTGTATGAGAAATGCTGCCTCGGGTCAAGGCCAGAAACACAGGATTAGGCCCGGATTGGCAATATTTTAGGCAACTGAGGAATCAATGTGTAAGACTAGAAAGGCTAAATCTCATGTAACCACTTTCTGATTGGAAGGGGAATCCGTATAAATTCTGGTAACTGTCAAATCCTTGAAGGGTTGTACTTTCTCCTCTCTGCCCCAACAAATTAATTCAGACTCTGGACCCATTACGGACAAAAATGTCATCATTGATGCATTTAATGGTCTTTTTTTCCCAGTGGTCTATCTTTGTTAAAGATTTGGGAATTTTGCAATTTTACATTTTTGCAATACACAGAATAATAAGTCATTGATGCCTTACTTCCTATAGATACCAATAAATCCACAGGGGATTAGCAACTGGAGCTGGGTATTATCAAATGTGCTGCCTGCCCCGCTCCCCCCCCCCCCCCCATTGCTGCCCCAGTAACCCATATCTTAAATCTAACCTAACAATGTTATCAGGGAATATTCGTAGAGTATAGAAAACAGCTTATGTGCTGCCTTTCCATAAGATTGGGGATAGTAGTGATCTTCATAATTATAGTCCCATCTCTGGGCTTCTATGTCTAGCTAAGAGTCTCCAATCTTTAATAAATAAGCAACTTTGCTCTTTTTTATCTGATCATGGTATTTTGGATACAAATCAATCTGGGTTTAGGCCATGACACAGCACTATCACAGCACCCACATCAGTAGTTAATGATCTTGTCATTGCTTTAGACACTAAAATGAATCCTGCTGCCTTGTTTGTGGACCTGTCAAATTCATTTGATACTGTTGATCATGGTATTTTTTTGAACAAGTTGTTCTTGTTTTAGCCTGGGTCAAACACCTCCTCGTGGTTTCATGATTATCTTAGTAACAGAACTTAGGCCTTCGTGATTGATGGAGTCAGAATTTCAAGAAGTACATAAAGGTGTTCCGCAGGTGTCGATACTAGGAACCGTTCTCTTCACTATTTACATAAACGCTATTGCTCAATCTGTTAAATCATCTACATTTCATCTATATGCGGATGATACTCTAATGTACGCAATTGCCCCGACTGCTGAGCTGACTGTGACAAGTCTATAGTCCGTACAGGAAGCCTTAGTGATTTAAAAATTGTGCTTAATACAGGTCAAACTAATTGCATGCTGTTTTCAAGGGATGGTTCTATAATCAAACAAGTCCCTGCATACAAATACCTGGATGTTGATTTAACATTTAAAAAAAATACAAATGAGCTTGTTAAGAAACTAAGGCTTTTTTTTTTTGAGAAACAGATGTTGTCTCTCTCTAGTCAGCAGGAAGCAGATGTTGTCTCTCTCTAGTCAGCAGGAAGCAGATGTTGTCTCTCTCTAGTCAGCAGGAAGCAGATGTTGTCTCTCTCTAGTCAGCAGGAAGCAGATGTTGTCTCTCTCTAGTCAGCAGGAAACAGATGTTGTCTCTCTCTAGTCAGCAGGAAACAGATGTTGTCTCTCTCTAGTCAGCAGGAAACAGATGTTGTCTCTCTCTAGTCAGCAGGAAACAGATGTTGTCTCTCTCTAGTCAGCAGGAAACAGATGTTGTCTCTCTCTAGTCAGCAGGAAACAGATGTTGTCTCTCTCCAGTCAGCAGGAAGCAGATGTTGTCTATCTCTAGTCAGCAGGACGCAGATGTTGTCTCTCTCTAGTCAACAGGAAGCAGATGTTGTCTCTCTCTAGTCAGCAGGAAGCAGATGTTGTCTCTCTCTAGTCAGCAGGAAGCAGATGTTGTCTCTCTCTAGTCAGCAGGAAGCAGATGTTGTCTCTCTCTAGTCAGCAGGAAGCAGATGTTGTCTCTCTCTAGTCAGCAGGAAGCAGATGTTGTCTCTCTCTAGTCAGCAGGAAGCAGATGTTGTCTATCTCTAGTCAGCAGGAAGCAGATGTTGTCTCTCTCTAGTCAGCAGGAAACAGATGTTGTCTCTCTCTAGTCAGCAGGAAGCAGATGTTGTCTCTCTCTAGTCAGCAGGAAGCAGATGTTGTCTCTCTCTAGTCAGCAGGAAGCAGATCCAGTCAACCTTTCTACCTGTTCTTGATTACAGTGATATTAATTGTCAAAGTGCAGCTGCCACGACTCTTAAACCCTTGTATGCCGTTTATCATAGCACCCTTCGTTTTATCACAGGATACGCAGTCGAAAAATAGAGAAACACACCTTCACTGTGGCAATTTCCAGGACGAGACGTTCCCACGGAAGACCTGGGGTCACTGATACCAGGAGAAGTGTGATGACTGATTAAAACTTGAAATGATGAAATTAATTTGACTGTGTGATTTCAATTGTCGTGTTGGGTTTGTTTCAAGAGCTGCACATTTTTCATATGTCTTATTCCATTGTATGCTTTCTGGTTGATGTATTTTTAAAGTGAATCTCATTCAACTTTTACAATGCACCTGCAACAAAGATAGCTCAGATGTGCGAGTGCCCTTTGGATTTTAAAGTGACTGGATTGAAATTGAATGTTGGGTTGACAGGTCATACCATTCAAATTTAGTGGATTAGATTAGAATCTGGGTGTGTTGTTCCTAGACTTTTGTTCACTAGCAAAGTGCTAAGAAACATGAATTCAGGTTGGGGGCTGTGAAGGGCAGTGAATTCGCTCCTATTTTTGACAGATTTCTACCTAGCTCCTGTGTGTATCAGACACCTACTTATTTCTCTTAGATACTTTTCTGACCTGAAGACACGTGTTACCACATTAAGTCTTAGCATATTGGTGATAGTCATATACTCTGTGTAATTATCATGCATTTCATGTTCACCGGAATGGTTTTATTGTCAATTATTTTGTGATTAATTAATTATATTAGTAGAATTGAGTAAATTAATTAGAGTATTTATTTAGTCTATATGCCTATAATTTGATAGTTTGTCACGGCCTGGCCATAGAGAGGTTTTTATTCTCTATTTTGGTTAGGCCAGGGTGTGACTAGGGTGGGCATTCTATGTTTGTTTTTCTATGTTTTTGTATTTCTTTGTTTTTGGCCGGGAATGGTTCTCAGTCAGGGACAGCTGTCTATCGTTGTCTCTGATTGAGAACCATACTTAGGTAGCACTTGCCCACATGGGTTTTGTGGGTAGTTGTTTTGTGTTTTGTACCTGGCGGAGCTGTTTCGGTTGTTCTTTTTGTTACGTTGTATTTAGTGTTCAGTTCTATTTAATAAATGACGAACACGGGCTGTGCTTTGGTCCTCACCTTCTTCCACCAACGGCCGTGACATATGTGTTAATGACACTGTACACATCTCTGATTTACTTAACTTAATAAAAGAACGCTAACACATTGCTGTGCGGGATTATCCATTTGTATCCAGTCTCGTAATAGTTGCATAACGGTGGCAGTTAGAAACATGTTGATTAAAGTCATACTGAGAGGTGATGCAAGACTCGCTACCTTGACTAGGTTCATCCAGGGCCTGTTGTATCTATTCACATAATAATGGAGTCCGATCGATAAATGTAGTTACTTTTTTATTCATCATCATTTTTACTTAAGTGTTTGGATCATTTTTTGCAGATCTACATAATGGTGACCCCGGCTTCTAAGTCGACGGGGATTTCCATCAACCTACAGAGACGGTTTTATTACTCATCACTGCATTCTTTACCAAAAGGTTGTCGACACCTCAATAAAGTCACGTAGATCACATCTTTACACTATTTTCGTTTGCAAAGCTTTGCTCCATCAGCTTCCGACTTACCTAACAACACTGTGAAGATTCAAAATGATTGGATTGGTTTACTTCATTTCCTTGCACCCTATGTTAGAATAATCACCAACATACGTTTTGTTTGGATGCTTTGAAGTGCCTGACAGAGGATTCAGACCGCTGACAGAAGATTCAGACCGCTGACAGAGGATTCAGACCGCTGACAGAAGATTCAGACCGCTGACAGAGAATTCAGACCGCTGACAGAGGATTCAGACCGCTGACAGAGGATTCAGACCGCTGACAGAGGCTTCAGATAGCTGACAGAGGCTTCAGACCGCTGACAGAGGCTTCAGATAGCTGACAGGGGATTCAGATAGCTGACAGAGGATTGAGACAGCTGACAGAGGCTTCAGATAGCTGACAGAGGATTCAGACCGCTGACAGAGGATGTTTTATAATGAAGGATGTGTTTGTTTTAATTGACTGTGTTGTTCATCTTAATGTGTATATTGGCTATATTTATGTTGAAATATTCTGTTGTATGGGTTTGTTTTTGTATTGTGCAGGGCTGATTTGTAAAAGAGACTTTAGTCTCAGTATGACTTCCCTGTTTCTCTCTCTCTATCTCTCAATTCAATTTCAATTCAAGGGCTTTATTGGCATGGGAAACGTGTTAACATTGCAAAAGCAAGTGAGGTAGATAATATATAAAGTGAAATAAACAAGAAAAATTAACAGTAAACATTACACATACAGACGTTTCAAAACAATAAAGACATTACAAATGTCATATTATATATATATATATATATACAGTGTTTTAACACTCGATCTCTCTATCTCCCTCCCTCCCTCCCTCCCTCCATCCCCCCCCCCCTCCCTTTCAACGTCAGTCCTATTAACATTGTCGGCAGTAAGGCAGAGACATGGTTATAGGTGATTGGCCCTTCTCTTTGGTTCTGCAGTGTACGCCAGCCAAGTTAACCTTCTCGTGATTTAAGAGTAACAGGTGGAATTGTGCTCCGTTGTCGTCTCTCCCTCCCGCTTCCGCTTCCTCCCCCTTTCTGTCCCTTTCTCTCTCCCTGTTTTATTTCCACCAGCGGAGCCGCTGAATCCAAAGCACCTTATTGGAGATATGGAGTGACTTTAATTTAAATAACACCAGGAGAGTAATGTGTGTTTCAGGTCTGTCAATATATATCTGTCTTTCCCTGCGCCCTCCGCTCTATTGGATAAGACGGGAAATTACTGAGAATGGCAGGAAGACAACTGCTGTTGGGGCCCACACACACACACACACACACACACACGAAAACATACACGAAAACACACAAAAAAACACACACACACACACACACACACGAAAACACACACACACACACACATTCTCAGTTGCACAACATATAAATAGTAAAATGTAACTGAGGCCATTCTGTGGGTCTGGATCAATAGCATGATTATTGACAGGCAGATCTACTGAATGTTGACCTCTATATGAATTGAGTGTGTAGTAGTGATTTTAGAGCTTCGTGACTGTGCTGTGTGTGTGTGTGTGTGTGTGTGTGTGTGTGTGTGTGTGTATCTGCGTGTGTGTGTGCGTGTGTGCGTGTCTGCATGTGTGTGTGTGTGTGTGTGCGTGTGTGTGTCTGCATGTGTGTGTGTGTGTGTGTGTGTCTGCATGTGTGTGTGTGTTTGGCTGATCCATTGATCTGAAGATCTATGACAGTGACTAATGGAGTCTAGTGACCCAATTAATTCTTATTTATTTTCTAGTTCTAGGACTCAAAATGGTCCCAATTATTTTTCTTATTGCGCCACCACAGTATATCACCACCAGGTGGCAGTAGAGTATCTTCCCTTCTGAGGGAGAACTGGGAATCAGAACCAGAGAATTCCAGCTGGAGAGAAATTAAACTAACTCTCCTCTCCTCCCTCCCACAGGCTTATGCCTATATTAGTAATTCTGCCTGAAATCCACTAGATCAACTGACACATTTTTCCACATTTTGACATTTTTTTATTTCTTAGCCTAGAACAATGGGCTTTCTCTTATTGTCACGCCCTGATCTGGTTCACCTGCCCTTGTGACTGTCTCCACCCCCTCCAGGTGTCGCTGATCTTCCCCAGTGTATATATCCCTGTGTTTCCTGTCTCTCTGTGCCAGTTCGTCTTGTATGTTTCCAAGTCAACCAGCGGTTTTCCCGTTCTCCTGCTTTTTGCTATTCTCCTTTTTCTAGTCCTCCTGGTTTTGACCCTTGCCTGTTTCTGGACTTTGTACCCTTCTGCCTGCCTTGACCATGAGCCTGTCTGCTCTCTGTACCTCCTGGACTCTGATCTGGTTTTGACCTTTTTGCCTGTCCACGACCATTCTCTTGTCTAACCCTTTGGATTAATAAACATTGTAAGACTCCGACCATCTGCCTCCTGTGTCTGCATATGGGTCTCACCTTGTGCCTTGATACATATATTTTATAGATTTAATTAATATATGTTGTATTCATAATGCACCTGTATAGGCAGCAGTGCTTTGTCAGAAATATGACATCTTAGTTTATGTTGCATGAGCCATTTCGTATTTGTGTACACTGAGGGGAATGCAATATAACAATTATAGAATTCATGAAAATCGCAAATGAAATGAAATAAATATGCTATCTCTCAAGCTTAGCCTTTTGTTAACAACACTGTCATCTCAGATTTTCAAAATCTGCTTTTCAACCATAGGAAAATAATCATTTGTGTAACAGTAGCTAGCTAGCGTAGCATTTAGCGTTAGCATTAGCGTTAGCATTTAGCAGGCAACTATCACAAAAACAAGTAAAGCCTTCAAATAAAATAACTTACCTTTGAAGAACTTCTGATGTTTTCAATGAGGAGACTCTCAGTTAGATAGCAGATGCTCAGTTTTTCCAAAAAGATTCTTTGTGTATTAGAAATAGCTTCGTTTTGTACATCACATTTGGCTACCAAAAAAAAATAAAAATAAAAATAAAAAAACGAAAATTCAGCCCTCAAAACGCGAACTTTTTTCCAAATTAACTCCATAATATCGACTGAAACATGGCAAACGTGGTTTAGAATCAATCCTCAAGGTGTTTTTCCACATATCTCTTCGATAATATATCCTTTGTGGAAGCCTGGTTTCTCCTTGCTCTCAAATGGAAAAATAATTGGACCTGGCTTTGCGCTCCAATTTCGACGCAGGGACACCAGGCGGACACTTGGAAAATGTAGTCTCTTATGGTCAATCTTCCAATGATATGCCTACAAATATGTCACAATGCTGCAAACACCTTGGGGAAACGACAGAAAGTGTAGGCTCATTCCTTGCGCAATCACAGCCATATAAGGAGACAATGGAAAACAGAGCTTCAGAGATTCTGCTCATTTCCTGGTTGACGTATCATCTTGGTTTCGCCTGTAGAATGAGTTCTGGGGCACTTACAGACAATATCTTTGCAGATTCTGAAACTTCAGAGTGTTTTCTTTCCAAAACGGTCAATAATATGCATAGTCGAGCATCTTTTCGTGACAAAATATTGCGCTTAAAACGGGAACGTTTTTTATCCAAAAATGAAATAGCGCCCCTAGAGATCCAAGAGGTTAAATCCTGTAGATGGGGAGTGTCAATATGGCCGACCGGTGGCTCTAAAGCCACTCTCTGGATAATACATTACATCATCAACCCAGGGTTTATATACGTCACTGCGTTACCCACACTCACACATGGAGGCACACACACACACACACACACACACACACATTTTCTTTGTAAAATTCAGAATACACACTGTTTATTTAGATGACTCCTGTTGTTATTGTACTAGCTAGCCAAGGCCTCAGGCCTGTTGATAAGTCTTATTACTCAGTGAATGTCATTGAATAAGTAACTCAGCTTGATATCATTTACCCCTGAGAAGTCACACTGGCGTTGTTAATAGATACACTTAGAAACCTGCATCAAACCACACACACACACACCACACACACTTACATGTAGGCACACGCACACGTTGCATGCATATACATACACACACACACACACACGCACACGCACACACACACATACAATTGGAATAGTATTAGTGTTCATCGTTTAATTTCTTACTTTCTTTGAGTTTGATGAGAGTCCACGTAAGTTCAGGAAACAGGGTGTTGAATCGTGAACAAAGCACTCTGTGTGTGTGTGTGTGTGTGTGTGTGTGTGTGTGTGTGTCTACACAGTATCCCTCCCCACCACTGCCCCCCCCCCCCCCCCCCACACACACACACACACACACACACACACACAGTATCCCTCCCCACCACAGAGGAATATAAATATCTGTGTGTCCTTTTGGACAATAAGCTACAGTGGAGTAAATGTACCAGATCTGATCTGAGCCAACTGTACTTTCTAAAACAGTTGTGTTCTTTTAATATAGACTGTACTATACTGACTCTGTTTTACAAATCCTTTATTGAGAGTATTTTCACTTTTTGTATTGTTTGTTGGTTTGGCAATGCCACTGTCAGCCAGAGAAACATGCTGAGAAGGATTATCACCACAGCAAGCAAGGTACTTGGAGTCAGACAGACAGGCCTGGATGAGATCTTTAAGGACGGGGGCCTCCACAAGGTACTTGGAGTCAAACAGACAGGCCTGGATGAGATCTTTAAGGTCAGGGCCCTCCCCAAGGTACTTGGAGTCAAACAGACAGGCCTGGATGAGATCTTTAAGGTCAGGGCCCTCCCCAAGGTACTTGGAGTCAAACAGACAGGCCTGGATGAGATCTTTAAGGACGGGGGCCTCCACAAGGTACTTGGAGTCAAACAGACAGGCCTGGATGAGATCTTTAAGGTCAGGGCCCTCTGTAAGCAAGGTACTTGGAGTCAAACAGACAGGCCTGGATGAGGTCTTTAAGGTCAGGGCCCTCCACAAGGTACTAGGAGTCAAACATACAGGCCTGGATGAGATATTTAAGGTCAGGACCCTCCACAAGGTACTGGGAGTCAGACAGACAGGCCTGGATGAGATCTTTAAGGTCAGGGCCCTCCACAAGGTACTTGGAGTCAGACAGACAGGCCTGGATAAGATCTTTAAGGTCAGGGCCCTCCACAAGGTACTTGGAGTCAGACAGACAGGCCTGGATGAGATCTTTAAGGTCAGGGCCCTCCACAAGGTACTTGGAGTCAAACAGACAGGCTTGGATGAGATCTTTAAGGTCAAGGCCCTCCGTAAAGGCTCACAAAATCATTTTAGACCCAAGCCACCCCCTGTACCTGGACTTTGAACTACTCCCCTCTGGGCGCAGGTATAGGGCACCCCTCAGCAGGAAAAACAGAACGAGACAATCATTTGTGCCAGGTGTGATATCCCTCCTAAATAGCTCGGGGAAGGTTCCCATTGACTCCATAAGGCCAGCAGGCGAATGTTCCCATTGACTCCATAAGGCCAGCAGGCGACTGTTCCCATTGACTCCGTAAGGCCAGCAGACGACTGTTCCCATTGACTCCATAAGGCCAGCAGGCGACTGTTCCCATTGACTCCATAAGGCCAGCAGGCGACTGTTCCCATTGACTCCATAAGGCCAGCAGGCGACTGTTCCCATTGACTCCATAAGGCCAGCAGGCGACTGTTCCCATTGACTCCGTAAGGCCAGCAGGCGACTGTTCCCATTGACTCCATAAGGCCAGCAGGCGACTGTTCCCATTGACTCCGTAAGGCCAGCAGGCGAATGTTCCCATTGACTCCGTAAGGCCAGCAGGCGACTGTTCCCATTGACTCCATAAGGCCAGCAGACGACTGTTCCCATTGACTCCGTAAGGCCAGCAGGCGACTGTTCCCATTGACTCCATAAGGCCAGCAGGCGACTGTTCCCATTGACTCCATAAGGCCAGCAGGCGACTGTTCCCATTGACTCCATAAGGCCAGCAGGCGACTGTTCCCATTGACTCCATAAGGCCAGCGGGCGACTGTTCCCATTGACTCCATAAGGCCAGCAGGCGAATGTTCCCATTGACTCCATAAGGCCAGCAGGCGACTGTTCCCATTGACTCCATAAGGCCAGCAGACGACTGTTCCCATTGACTCCATAAGGCCAGCAGACGACTGTTCCCATTGACTCCATAAGGCCAGCAGACGACTGTTCCCATTGACTCCATAAGGCCAGCAGGCGAATGTTCCCATTGACTCCATAAGGCCAGCAGGCGACTGTTCCCATTGACTCCTTAAGGCCAGCAGGCGACTGTTCCCATTGACTCCGTAAGGCCAGCAGGCGACTGTTCCCATTGACTCCATAAGGCCAGCAGACGACTGTTCCCATTGACTCCATAAGGCCAGCAGGCGAATGTTCCCATTGACTCCATAAGGCCAGCAGGCGACTGTTCCCATTGACTCCATAAGGCCAGCAGGCGACTGTTCCCATTGACTCCGTAAGGCCAGCAGGCGACTGTTCCCATTGACTCCATAAGGCCAGCAGGCGACTGTTCCCATTGACTCCATAAGGCCAGCAGGCGACTGTTCCCATTGACTCCATAAGGCCAGCAGGCTAGTCTCTTCTCCTTCTTTATTTCAGGTTTTATTTCTTACTATTATTATTTTTATTGGTATGTAACTGTTATGAAAGTTGTATTGTCAATTTTGTTTTGTATTTAAATGCCACTTTCAATGTGTACATGACACTGCAACAACATTTCCCCCATGGGGACAATAACGTCAGTAAGTAAGTAGGTCCCCTACCACACAAACACACACACACACACACACACACACACACTGAGGACAGGACTGAAGCTGTTGAAACAAGCTGTCTGTTGTTGCAGTGTCTATTGACAGAGAGTTGCATCATCCGACAGTCCAACAGCAGGAATGATCTGTCTACCCTGCTGCACCAGAAATATCAGTCTGC
The DNA here is from genome assembly GCF_045791955.1 of Oncorhynchus clarkii lewisi. Lineage (NCBI taxonomy): Eukaryota > Metazoa > Chordata > Actinopteri > Salmoniformes > Salmonidae > Oncorhynchus > Oncorhynchus clarkii. Next base: position 38,413,816 of record NC_092171.1, on the reverse strand, counting down.
CCAGGGAAAGCCGTCCCTACACAACTACAGTAGCTAGCTACAGTACACCAGTCTTGGCAGCCAAGTTGATTGAGCTACACTAATAAATTAGTTATTAGCATCTCCATTAGCATCTCCATTAGCATCTGCATTAGCATCTCCATTGACTGTTGAATGATCTAGCGTTATGTGAATACTAGTACTTTAGAATAGGAGCACGCAGGCTGGGATTGTATTGCTGCTCTAGGTTCTGTTTGTAGTTGCGCTGTGTTGCGCTGGAAATGGCAAGATTGTGAGTTCAATAGCGCTCTCTCTCTCTCTCTCTCTCTCTCTCTCTCTCTCTCTCTCTCTCTCTCTCTCTCTCTCTCTCTCTCTCTCTCTCTCTCTCTCTCTCTCTCTCTCTCTCTCTCTCTCTCTCTCTCTCTCTCTTTGTGAATGCTTTAAAACCTCTTACTTCTACCCCCTCCTTTTTTGAAAATTCTGTTAAAAATCGCGCAACTTTTCAGCGTCCTGCTACTCATGCCAGGAATATAGTATATGCATATGATTAGTATGTGTGGATAGAAAACACTCTGAAGTTTATAAAACTGGTTAAATCACGGCTGTGACTATAACAGATCGTGTGTTTCATTGAAAAACGCAAGAAAAACTGCTCTCTGAAAGCTAAAAATAATTTCCATAAGTCACTTCCACCAGTTGTTAAAAGAGAACAGAATTTAATGGCGATCTGCCTGCAATTCATACAAATTCCGCACGATGGCGCCATTGTCCTAATTTTCAATTGAATTAATTGTTGGAAAATCCTTCTATCTGACCTCCATTTTCCCAGTCTTCACCCGGATGCAGTTGAGGGTGATATCAGATGGCATTGTTTTTGCAAGTGAAGACCTATTGAAAAGACATCGCCCTGTAATCATTTTGATAGATTATAAACGTTTACTAATACCTAAAGTTGGATTACAAAAGGATTTCGAAGTGTTTTGTGAAAGTTTATCGTCGACTTTTTTAATTTTAAAAAATTACGCAGCGTTTAAAAACGATGATTTTTTCTGAATGACACAGATCCCATACAAAGCTATTTTGGGTATATATGGACCGATTTAAACAAAAAAAAGACCCAATAGTGATGTTTATGGGGCATATAGGAGTGCCAAGAAAGAAGCTCGTCAAAGGTAATGAATGTTTTATATTTTATTTCTGCGTTTTGGGTAGCGCCGGCTATCGCAAAATCTGTTGTTTACGTGTCGTGCTGGCATTTTGGGGGGTGCATGCTATCAGATAATAGCTTCTCATGCTTTCGCCGAAAAGCATTTTAAAAATCTGACTTGCTGGCTAGGTTCACAACGAGTGTAGCTTTAATTCAATACCCTGCTTGTGAATTTTGATCAAAGATTGAGTTGTAACGAGTACATTTAGCATTTAGCGTAGCGCATTTGCATTTCCAGGGGCATACTTGAGACGTCTGCGTCTCAAGTATGGTCAAGAAGTTAACTAAGAGCTCCGTTAGCTGTCTGAGCAGATCCGAATGAATACAGCCATTCGGCTGAAGGGTGGATGGATGGAGAGATGCAAGAGTTGAGAGATGGAGCGGTAGAGGAGATGGATCACTCGTTTGGCTTCATATCCATCTAGCAGCTTTCAGGAAGAAGAAATATGAATGTGATACGCAGGCAATGACTTTGTCTGACAGGAGAAAAGCATGAAATTACTTTGTCTGACATGAGAATAGCAGGAAATGACTTTGTCTGACAGGAGAAAAGCAGGAAATGACTTTGTCTGACAGGAGAAAAGCAGGAAGTGGATTTGAATACGAGCAGGGATTATGACTGGACATCCGTTTCGTGACAACTGTTACGGACTCCTCCGACGAGAGAGAGGGAGAGTGGCCTCAGATGGAGATAGGAATCGTTTACTCTTTTAATTTACTTCATGATTTAAGTGAGAGAGAATGAGACAATCATAGCCAGTGCGTTGAGGGATGCAAGTACCCCCCTCTCAAAGAAAATATATAATTGATCTATCAAGCGGGCCATCTTTTTGTCAGAAGAGTAACACTCTTCTGGGTTAGTGCGTAGCTAGTGTCGTGTCTTTACTATCATTAACTGAAGACTTTTAGTTTTTAATCAAAGATTCTCAGTAATTAGCATTTCATGATTAACTAATCAGGCAAATGTAATTAACTAGGAAGTCGGGGGCACCAAGGAAAATATTCAGATTACAAAGTTATAATTTTCCTAATACAACTTTTCAGATATTTTAATATCTGATCAATTAGTCTGACTTATTCTTTATTTTACCTCTTGTTAGTCCCATTCCAAACGGCGTAAATGATTGGTTATCTGCACGAACCCAGTCTTCACTATGAGTCATCCATACATCAATTGTCTTAAATCATTTATTTACTAACTAAGTAATTCACAGAAATGCATAAACAAACAGTAGATAGTTACAAGTAAATGATAACGGAGTTTCCCTAGTGGGATAAACCGACATCGCGGCTAGGTGTACAAAAGGGAAGTGGGGGTCGACTGAGATAAAACAACACACTGTTGATAATTATAACAATTGAAATGCTAATCCTTTGCAAATGAACGCTCACTCATTCGGGAACAATTGCAATCAATATATTTATTTACGCTCAGTGTGTCGTCAGATATCTGTTGAAAAGTTAGCTTCTGTTGGAGAGTTTGTCCGCCCTCTCTGTCGTGGTTAGAATGGATAGTTCATAGTGACATTCATTCATGTCGTTATTGATAGATGTTTCGGCGGTTGTCGTTCTTCGCGTTCAATGATACCGAATTCCTAGCTGCAGACTACAAATAAATATCAAAGACTTGTTCTTATTCTGTCGGTATCAATAGTCTAAGAGTGTAACCATGTGGGATGGTTAAAAGATTCAGCAGGCTGGTCTCAAACCTTGGCCCTCTCGTTATCGAGGTAAGCTGGTTTGCAACCTTTGTCCTCTCGTAATTGAGAGCAACATGGTCTGTTGAGAAATTCTCAAGGTGGGGGTTTTATTCGAAAGAGCAGAAAAAGCTGTCTCATGACGCCAGGTCCTAACTGTGCTCATGGGCGGTCCTCTGATTTAGTTCAACTCAAAAGGGAATTGGAGTTTCCTTCATTAAACAGTCCAAAATCACATTACACAATTTACAAACAGTATCTTCCTCACTCATTCATCTTATACAACAATTAGATGTAAACCTCATATCTGAGGCTATTATATAAACAGCGTTATAGTAATGTGGCCGAATTGTCTCCCATGAGTTTCACAAAATTGTACCAAACGGACCAGTTCGTAGCTGGATTCTTCACCGATCTTTTATACTTTCTCCAGAACATAAATGTTGTTCAGACCTCAAGTTCTGTGAGGTGGAAGAAATCCCTTTGTTCTCTTCTATGAAAACTCTACTCTCTCTCTATACTGTTGTCATGATGTAACAAACTCCTTCTTCATCTGATGATGAGTAGGAAGGATCGGACCAAAATTTTATTTTTATTTAAACTGAACACAAAACAAAATAACAAAGAAAATGAACGAAAACGAAAAAGTCCTGTCAGGTGCAGAAACACAAAACAGAAAACAACTACCCACAAATCATAGTGGGAAAACAGGCTGCCTAAGTATGGTTCTCAATCAGAGACAACGATCGACAGCTACCTCTGATTGGGAACCATACCAGGCCAAACACAGAAATACATCAACTAGAATACACAACATAGAATGCCCACCCCAACTCACGCCCTGACCAAACTAAAACAGAGACATAAAAAAGGAACTAAGGTCAGGACGTGACATATGAGGAGATAATCTCCACCAGGAATTGACCACCTCTCTCTGACCACAGCAGCCTGGGTGTAGGAGACAGGGGGGTAGGGGGATGGTGGATAGAAAAGGGCGGGTGCAGAAGGAGGTGTGCTCATTGTACCCAAAGAGGGCAACATCATGACACTAGGTACTAGGTAAAGGTCAGGATCTCCGAGACCACTCCAATAGCTACCAATTTTCACCAATTCCTGACCTTAAAATATACATGATCAACTTCAGTGGTACAAAGTGTCCAGATTTTATTTTAACTCTATGTGATGTGAAACACTTTAAAAAAAAATGACATTCTCCAAACGGTGGCCATATTGAATTGGCCCTATGGAAAAAAATAAAAAGAGTCCTAAAAAAAAGCAATTTGTTTGTGGAGGCAAGGTGACTTTGGAGGAGTGAGAATGTTCTCTTCTTTGGGAGGCTGCCGAGGGCAAGTGCCTCCATCCATCACCACATTGTTTCCAGGAAGTAGAGAAGGAAGAGAAATGATGGTATGTCTGGGTGCATAAACATGGTTTATGGATATCTCTGTACCCCCTGCCATACATTTATTTAAGATAATTTCTAATCATCATCCTAATACTGAGTTGCACCTCCTTTTTTGCCCTCAGAACAGTCTCAATTCTTCGGGGCCATGAACTCTACAAGGTGTTAAAAGCGTTCCACGGGGATGCTGGCCCATGTTGACTCCAATGTTTCCCACAGTTGTGTCAAGTTGGCTGGATGTCCTTTGGGTGGTGGATCATTCTTGATACACACGGGAAACTGTTGAACGTGAAAAACCCAGCAGCATTTCAGTTCTTGACATACTCAAACCGGTGCGCCTGGCACCTACTATCATACCCTGTTCAAAGGTGCTTAAATCTTTTGTCTTGCCCATTCACCTTCTGAATGGTACACATACACAATCCATGTCTCAATTGTCTTAAAAATCCTTCTTTAACCTGTCTCCTCCCCTTTATGTACACTGATGGGACTGTCAGGGACTGTCAGGAGAGGGGGCAGGATGTTTGTGAGTCACGGAGTTGGTAGGGTTTCAGACCTGTCAATCAATCACTCTGGGTGGGACTGTCAGGAGAAGGGGGCGGGATGTTTGTGAGTCACGGAGTTGGTAGGGTTTCAGACCTGTCAATCAATCACTGTGGGTGGGACTGAGGGAAGGTGGTAGATTAGTAATCTTGTCAGAAAAACAAAATCTAGTCTATTCATTCAATTTGGTTTATTGTGGTGAAAACCTAAGAAAAAATGTGGTGTTCTGTCAAGTAAACATAGATTCCCTGTTAAGAAACAATATAGAATTGTAGGAAAATGATTGTTCAACCCCACTTTCATACAAAGTCAGGTTCCTAAGAATAGACCCACAGATATGATTGAAAAAATTAATCCGGTGATAAACATGGGCTTTTCTACCCAGAAAGCAGCAGTTGACTACTTCATGGCCTACACTGAGAATCACCAAAAAGCAGTAGTAGTCTACCAGTATGCAATACAGGGGGCAAAATGAACAGCTCTCCCTGATGCTATGAGGTTCCGTTCACCTAAAATATCTATTCATTCGAACATTCCATCAGTAGGCTACACTGACAAGACACGTTAGCGGCCACTGGCAAGCCTTGAAATGGACTTTGAATCTTAGGAAAATACAAACAAGACATTTGGTTAACTTGCCCTGACACATTACTACATTGAATGGTTTCTGAATAGCAAAGGGGTATAGGAGATTGACTTTATTCAGTCAGTTCGACACCTTTTATAAACTAGTGGTCAACACTTGCTGTTTGGGTTCGTCAATCCAAGCACAGTAAATAGCCTATGCGCCCTGACTCCATGGCTGGCTACAGTAAGAGTATGAAACACGCCCAAATAAATGAATTAATCTGCCACAAAACAATAATGAAGTGTATTTCAACTCATCGTTACCACTTACATTACCTGGGACGTGGACATTTACTCACAGGAGACAATGAAGAGGCATCGTACTCTCCCTCCTACGTGAAAATAAATCTTGACTGCAACCAACCAGAGTGCAAAAGAATAACACAGGTACCAAGAGACGGAAAAGACAGCGACTGACAGACCAGCAGTGTGTCCCTCTTCATCGCTGGCTTTGTCACTGACAGGCAGGCAGGCGCCTGTCCTGTCAATAGATCACTAGAAGATGCGTATCACTCATTCTCACGGGAGAAGGCTATACTAACTTTCTGACTAGTGAATTTAAACTTTTAAATGAAACGAAGCCAAGTTAATTTAATAAAGTTTAAAAAGTAGCCGTTCTGACAGTGAGTCTGTTATCGCATTTTTAGCCGACAGCCTGCACTTATGGAAAACACTGTGTAACTCTCTTTGTCATTGGTATATTACCTAATTCACCGCCTGGTGATGTCACCAGGCAAGCCGAAACTCCACCCATGCAAAACTGGATGATTAGAAGGTCCTGTGAAGATTATATTTTCAACCAGCAACTATCAGGAAATAACACCGATCACATTCACACTTGTATAGTCTTAGTTTCATCAGCTGTTGTACAATTTGATGCAAGACACGGGAAGAAAAAAACTATTTTGACTGCACTGGGCCTTTAAGTAAAGACATTGTTACACCATCAGTAAACTGGCATTGTTACACCATCAGCATTTGTTTAATTAATGAGTAGTGCCTAGGAATCTAGGATGGCAACAGATGAATCCTAAGTGGTTTTAATGGATTTAATGTCCATTCTGATGGTTTTATACTCAACCAAACTAGGAAAAAACTTAAAGATAAGTAGTCTAGTTTATAGAACGTATTATTTATTTAGCACTTTAACACAATATCTTTATAGACGGTATTATAAATCTCCATACCTGTAGCTGGATGATCCATACCGATATATCGCCCTGCCCTACATTCGTCACCTTAGGCCTGTCAATGTGTGTGGCAGGGCAGGGGGAAATAGTTCTGGGGAAAGACAGGCAGCAGAACCTGAAGAAAGCAGTTAATTGTGTGGAAAACTAACCATGAATCAAGGGGCGAACTCTCTTTCTACAAGGCTCTCTCTCTACCTTTCTTTCCCTCTCTCTCTCTGTGTACCTTTCCTTCATTCTCTCTCTCTCTGTGTACACTTCCTTCCTTCCTTCCTTCCTTCCTTCTCTCTCTCTCTCTGTACCTTTCCTTCTCTCTCTCTCTCTCTCTCTCTCTCTCTCTCTCTCTCTCTCTCTCTCTCCCCCCCTTTCTCTCTCTCTCTCTCTCTCTCTCTCTCTCTCTCTCTCTCTCTCTCCCCCCCTTTCTCTCTCTCTCTCTCTCTCTCTCTCTCTCTCTCTCTCTCTCTGTCTACCTTTCTTTCCCTCTCTCTCTCTCTCTCTCTCTCTCTCCCCCTTTCTCTATCTCTCTCTCCCCCTTTCTCTCTCTCTCTCTCTCTCTCCCCCTTTCTCTCTCTCTCTCTCTCTCTCTCTACCTTTCCTTCCTTCTCTCTCTCTCTCTCTCTCTGTACCTTTCCTTCTCTCTCTCTCTCTCTCCTCTCTCTACCCCCACCCTCTCTCTCTCTCCTCTCTCTACCCCCACCCTCTCTCTCTCTCTCTCTCTCTACCCTCCATCCCCCTCTCTCTCTCTCTCTCTCCCCCTTTCTCTCTAACCTCTCTCTCTCATTATTTCTCTCTTTCATTCTCTTTTTTTTCTTTCTTCTTTCCGCTCTTGTTCACATTAGGAAAGGTCATCAAAATTGTTAAAGGTGCAATGCAGAAATCGCTCCCAATTTCCTTGATGCTGAAATTAATAAATAATAAATATTGTATTTTCAGCTGTTTGAAAAAAATATATTTATTGTCAAATGTTACTTTTTTTCTTAGAATGTACTCTTAAATAGAGTACCAGTCAAACGTTTAGACACATTCCTGGGATTGTATTTATTTTTTATAGTTTCTACATTGTACCTTAATAGTGAAGACATCAAAACGATGAAATAACAGATATGGAATCATGTTGTAACCCAAAAAGTTATATTTTATATTTTAGATTCTCCAAAGTAGCCACCCTTTGCCTTGATGACAGCTTTGCACACTCTTGGCATTCTCTCAACTTCATAGTCATCTGGAATGCATTTCAATTAATACATGTGCCTTGTTAAAAGTAAATATGTGGATGTTCTTTCCTTCTTATTGTGTTTGAGCCAATCAGTTGTGTTGTGACAAGGTATACAGAAGATAGCCCTGTTTGGTAAAGACCAAGTCCATATTATGGCAAGAACAGCTCAAATAAACAAAGAGAAACAACAATCCACCATTACTTTAAGACGTGAAGGTCAGTCAATCTGGGAAATTTCAAGAACTTTGAAAGTTCCTTCAAGTGCAGTCGCATGAACCTTCAATCGCTATGATGAAACTAGCTCTCACAAGGACCGCCACAGGAAAGGAAGATCAAGAGTTCCCTCTGCTGCAGAGTATACGTTCATTAGAGTTAACGGCACCTCAGATCGCAGCACAAATATATTCTTCACAGAGTTCAAGTAACTGACACATCTCAACATCAAATGTTCAGAGGAGACTGCGTGAATCACTTGCTTGGGCCAAGAAACACGAGCAATTGACATTAGACCGGTGGAAAACGGACCTTTGGTCTGATGAGTCCAAATTTGAAATGTTTGGTTCCAACCGCCGTGTCTTTGTGAGACGCACTTAAGCAGCATGGCTACCACAGCATTGTGCAGCGATACGCCATCCCATCTGGTTTGAATCATCTAAAATATACTTTGATTTGTTTACCAGTGTTTTGGTTACTACTGTACATGTGTTATTTCATAGTTTTGATGTCTTCACTATTATTCTACAATGTAGAAAAAAAAAAGAATAAAATAATAAACCTTGAATGAGTAGGTGTGTCTAAACTTTTGACTGGTATTGTACATTCCCTAATGATATCAGATATTTATTTAAAATATTATGTGTTCAAATAAATAAAGTTATATGTGCCTTATTTGCATAAAAGCTATGGGTGTATTTACATATATGAATCCATTAACATAAAAGGGTCAAACAGAGCTAAAATGTTTCTCTGACTCACCTGCGCTGTCTAGACTGCCTCATTAATTACTGTTGTCACTATGTCAATATCAGGATACCCTCAGATTAAGTATCAACAGGCGTTGCTCTATATTACACCTATCTAAACATACTTTACATTGTTTGAGAGATCAGACATAATATCAGACATCATTATCATCATTTTTTTGGAAGTTGCTTTCATTTCAAGGCATCTCATTGGTTAACATTTCAACTGTATTAAATTACTTAAAACCATATTTATTGTGATGTAAGAGTTGTGTTCTTATAGATGCAACAGAAAGATAATGTACAGTATTCCATTGGACCCATTCTAGCCATTACCTGGGTGTTTTTACAGGTCCTTACAAACATGTCCGTGGGTCATAACGTTAACGGGAGATTTAAAAAACTACAGGCACAAGCAAGAGTATGAAAGAGTCGCAGGAGTAAAATGAAAGCAATCAATCCAGTGAGATGTAAGTGACAAGAACATTTTGCAGCCTTCAAACACATGCACTCGTTCCACACAGCACACAGAGCCAGTGCCAATAATGTAGGACACAGATATATTGAAGACAGACAGGGTTTGGCTGAGAGGTTCATTGCTCATATGTCCGTCTCTCTGTCTGTTTCTATTAAATCATCAGTGGGAAGAGATGGGGTGGATTGGAGGGTAGCAGAGACCAAGCATCCCCTTATATGTCCACATGAATGAAAGAAAGCCTATGGATGTCAGTAGAAGTAGAAGAGGATGATGTGGAAATGGTGTGTGTGTAGTGTGTGTGTAGTGTGTGTGATGCAGTAGAGGTGTGTTGGTGAAATCACTTGGGAAGCCGTATTACCATCTACACTGTATGTGTTGTGATAATTGCCTGGTTTGCTGTTAATCCGTAAGCCTTGCGACAGTGATATACAGGCCTAAAGGATGAGACAATAAGAAGACCGTGGCAGAATAAATTCAACCAGACCTTTGTTTTATCACAAAACCGGATAGCAACCTCCGTCTCGTGAAGTCCACAACACATATTGCCTTGTAACATACAGCATGGTCAAGCAACTTAATGTATATGACATTTTCGGCACTCTAAACAACTAATGATTTAGAACCACACACAGATATTTCAAGTCGCAAAGAAAACAGAAACTGTCTCCACTATTCCAGCACCATTTCAAAATCATCAAATCACTTCTGCTTAGTTTAATACAGTGACAACTAAAAGATACCCCCAAAAAATATTGAATCCAATCAACATAAACTAAATATGATATGGCTGGCCATGGTTCTGATTTGTGTTTACACGTGTGTGTGTTCGTGCAAGTAGAAAAGCATGTTGACTCACCCTACTTGTAGAGAAACGCCAATGCCATCCTCCTCTCTTCCATGTTGAGGAAACGGTCTATCATACAGTACACGCTTATATTTTTTGTAGTTCTAGACTACCTGGCTAAAATGCTTGCTCACTAGCCTAACTTCCATTCATGGTCAACGTTAGGGCCACGGGCACAACAATGTATAATTCATGTTGGGATCGGAATCGCCCTTATAATCATTGGCCAGTACAGAGAATTATGTAAAAACAAGTCCAAATCCCTATCTCCATACATGGCTATTTTAAGAAAGGGCTCATTTTAGCTAAGTAGCTTGTCACCGGAGGACAACAACACAATGAGATGCAACAATTCAAGTTGTTTCTGTTAATGATGTTTGACCTCAAAGTGATTTGACAGGAGAGACAACAAATCCAAACTGGCTTTCCTTTACACTTTTTTCTTCTTCACCATGACCGTTCACAGTTGAGCTCGCTCGCTCAACGCTGATTGGCTAATTTTGTAAAAAATTTTTGCTGTCAAGGGAGGCGAAATGCTCACTGGCTTCCCTTACATTCACTGCTACGGGCAGCAACAATGTCATCCTCGTTTGAACCAGACGATCAGATAGAGAGACAGAGGGGCGCTGTTTCGCTCGCTCAGATGCTTTTACCTGTGAGTAAAATTATGAAACACAGAGAGACAAAAGTTCAAATAATAATTATAATAATGAATACACGCTGCTGGTGGGATGTACACTTTCTCCTTAGAAATATGCATCCAAAGACTCCTGACACCACACTGGTTTAACTTCCCTGATTCAGTTCCTGACACCACACCGGTTTAACTTCCCTGATTCAGTTCCTAACACCACACTGGTTTAACTTCCCTGATTCAGTTCCTGACACCACACTGGTTTAACTTCCCTGATTCAGTTCCTAACACCACACTGGTTTAACTTCCCTGATTCCGTTCCTGACACCACACTGGTTTAACTTCCCTGATTCAGTTCTTGACACCACACTGGTTTAACTTCCCTGATTCAGTTCCTGACACCACACTGGTTTAACTTCCCTGATTCAGTTCCTGACACCACACTGGTTTAACTTCCCTGATTCAGTTCCTAACACCACACTGGTTTAACTTCCCTGATTCAGTTCCTAACACCACACTGGTTTAACTTCCCTGATTCAGTTCCTGACACCACACTGGTTTAACTTCCCTGATTCAGTTCCTAACACCACACTGGTTTAACTTCCCTGATTCAGTTCCTAACACCACACTGGTTTAACTTCCCTGATTCAGTTCCTGACACCACACTGGTTTAACTTCCCTGATTCAGTTCCTGACACCACACTGGTTTAACTTCCCTGATTCAGTTCCTAACACCACACTGGTTTAACTTCCCTGATTCAGTTCCTGACACCACACTGGTTTAACTTCCCTGATTCAGTTCCTGACACCAGACTGGTTTAACTTCCCTGATTCAGTTCCTAACACCACACTGGTTTAACTTCCCTGATTCAGTTCCTGACACCACACCGGTTCTGCGACCCTTGGGATTACATTATCTAAGATGTTTTTAAAAAGTGCAATGCTAAAACGTGTATATCTATATTGTTAGGTTTATTTGTAAAACATAGAATCGTTGATGGGTTTGTGGTGCAGTTCCCTCTCTTCTGACCAAACTTTGTGGTTCCACTGTTTAGAATAGATCGATATGTTCAGTTCATTTTAATAATTTGTATGATTTTCACATTAGCGCAGAAGACTCTCATTCTCTTGTCACTCATCCTCTGTCCTTCTGCCGCTCTTTAATCTCTTCAAGTCCATAAAGTACGTTGGCATGCAGGTAACTAATGAAGGCTGTCTGCTACACGCACATTGTGGCGCAAGTTTCATCTTTTAAAGTTGACTGTTTTCTTCTCAGCTCCCATGATTCTGCCATTTTGTATTCTAGGACAGCCATTCACGTATTCCATGTTGTTGTCATTTAATGGTCGATGTGTTAGTGTACAATATTAACTTCAAAGCTGAAACACAGAACAGGAATACCCATAAAACTGGCTTATCTGCTACTTATGCTTCTCTCCTTGAGGGTTTTATTTTCATTTTTAAGCCAAGCGATTTAATGCAAATCAATATAGGGTAGACTAAGCTTTGGTTCAGAGCCATTACAGTAGCAAGGGGTCTTAAATGTTCACAGTGATATCTTCAAGAAACAGTTTCCATGGAAACCAGTGCACTACAAACAATGTGAGGAGAAACATTAATATCCCACGGTTACATTTTGTCTTTGTGTTGCGATTTATGACTTGAAAGGACTTAAAGTTGAGTTATTGATTTAGTTATTTTTTAAGGCGACGTGGTTCCTTTTGTTATATATTATTCTGTAACATGGGCCTAAGCCCAGACAAATGTATGAGTAAAGAAACTAGAGGGGAAATCCCATTTCATGCAATGATTTTCTATTATGCATCCAAGGTATGCAAAGACACCATCGTATTGACTGCTTGGACCACAGTATTCTTCTCAATTTTAAATAGAAAGCCCATCCCTTCCTCCACAGCATCTCCTCTCATCTCCTGACTGTGGGCATTTTAAATAGAAAGCCCATCCCTTCCTCCACAGCGTCTCCTCTCATCTGCTGACTGTGGGCCTTATTCCTGCTGTGTAGAGACACATCTCCTGATTATGGGTCTCTATTCCTGCTGTGTAAAGACTCATCTCCTGATTATGGGTCTCTATTCCTGCTGTGTAAAGACTCATCTCCTGATTATGGGTCTCTATTTCTGCTGTGTAAAGACTCATCTCCTGATTATGGGTCTCTATTCCTGCTGTGTAGAGACTCATCTCCTGATTATGGGTCTCTATTCCTGCTGTGTAGAGACATCTCCTGATTATGGGTCTCTATTCCTGCTGTGTAGAGACTCATCTCCTGATTATCGGTCTCTATTCCTGCTGTGTAAAGACTCATCTCCTGATTATGTCTGTCTCTATTTCTGCTGTGTAGAGACTCATCTCCTGATTATGGGTCTCTATTCCTGCTGTGTAAAGACTAATCTCCTTATTATGGGTCTCTATTCCTGCTGTGTAGAGACTAATCTCCTGATTATGGGTCTCTATTCCTGCTGTGTAAAGACTCATCTCCTTATTATGGGTCTCTATTCCTGCTGTGTAAAGACTCATCTCCTGATTATGGGTCTCTATTCCTGCTGTGTAAAGACTCATCTCCTGATTATGTCTGTCTCTATTTCTGCTGTGTAAAGACTCATCTCCTGATTATGGGTCTCTATTCCTGCTGTGTAGAGACTAATCTCCTGATTATCGGTCTCTATTCCTGCTGTGTAAAGACTCATCTCCTTATTATGGGTCTCTATTCCTGCTGTGTAAAGACTCATATCCTGATTATGGGTCTCTATTCCTGCTGTGTAAAGACTCATCTCCTTATTATGGGTCTCTATTCCTGCTGTGTAGAGACTCATCTCCTGATTATGGGTCTCTATTCCTGCTGTGTAAAGACTCATCTCCTGATTATGTCTGTCTCTATTTCTGCTGTGTAAAGACTCATCTCCTGATTATGGGTCTCTATTCCTGCTGTGTAGAGACTCATCTCCTGATTATGGGTCTCTATTCCTGCTGTGTAGAGACATCTCCTGATTATCGGTCTCTATTCCTGCTGTGTAAAGACTCATCTCCTGATTATGTCTGTCTCTATTTCTGCTGTGTAGAGACTCATCACCTGATTATGGGTCTCTATTCCTGCTGTGTAAAGACTAATCTCCTTATTATGGGTCTCTATTCCTGCTGTGTAGAGACTCATCTCCTGATTATGGGTCTCTATTCCTGCTGTGTAAATACTCATCTCCTTATTATGGGTCTGTATTCCTGCTGTGTAAAGACTAATCTCCTTATTATGGGTCTCTATTCCTGCTGTGTAGAGACTCATCTCCTGATTATGGGTCTCTATTCCTGCTGTGTAAAGACTCATCTCCTTATTATGGGTCTCTATTCCTGCTGTGTAAAGACTCATCTCCTTATTATGGGTCTCTATTCCTGCTGTGTAGAGACTCATCTCCTGATTATGGGTCTCTATTCCTGCTGTGTAAAGACTCATCTCCTGATTATGTCTGTCTCTATTTCTGCTGTGTAAAGACTCATCTCCTGATTATGGGTCTCTATTCCTGCTGTGTAGAGACTCATCTCCTGATTATGGGTCTCTATTCCTGCTGTGTATAGACTGATCTCCTGATTATGGGTGTCTATTCCTGCTGTGTAGAGACTCATCTCCTTATTATGGGTCTCTATTCCTGCTGTGTAGAGACTCATCTCCTGATTATGGGTCTCTATTCCTGCTGTGTAAAGACTCATCTCCTGATTATGGGTCTCTATTCCTGCTGTGTAAAGACTCATCTCCTTATTATGGGTCTCTATTCCTGCTGTGTAAAGACTCATCTCCTGATTATCGGTCTCTATTCCTGCTGTGTAGAGACTCATCTAAAGATTATGGGTCTCTATTTCTGCTGTGTAGAGTCTAATCTCCTGATTATGGGGCTCTATTCATGCTGTGTAAAGTCTTCCCATTAATGCTTTGTAAAGTCTTCCCATCTTCCCATTAAGAGGCCTTATTTCTGCTGTGTAGAGACTCATCTCCTGATTATGGGTCTCTATTCCTGCTGTGTAGAGACTCATCTCCTGATTATGGGTCTCTATTCCTGCTGTGTAGAGACTCATCTCCTGATTATGGGTCTCTATTCCTGCTGTGTAAAGACTCATCTCCTTATTATGGGTCTCTATTCCTGCTGTGTAGAGACTCATCTCCTGATTATGGGTCTCTATTCCTGCTGTGTAAAGACTCATCTCCTGATTATGGGTCTCTATTCCTGCTGTGTAAAGACTCATCTCCTGATTATCGGTCTCTATTCCTGCTGTGTAAAGACTCATCTCCTTATTATGGGTCTCTATTCCTGCTGTGTAAAGACTCATCTCCTGATTGTCGGTCTCTATTCCTGCTGTGTAAAGACTCATCTCCTGTTTATGTCTGTCTCTATTTCTGCTGTGTAGAGACTCATCTAAAGATTATGGGTCTCTATTTCTGCTGTGTAGAGTCTAATCTCCTGATTATGGGGCTCTATTCATGCTGTGTAAAGTCTTCCCATTAATGCTGTGTAAAGTCTTCCCATCTTCCCATTAAGAGGCCTATTCCTGCTGTGTAAAGACTCATCTCCTGATTATCGGTCTCTATTCCTGCTGTGTAAAGACTCATCTCCTTATTATGGGTCTCTATTCCTGCTGTGTAAAGACTCATCTCCTGATTGTCGGTCTCTATTCCTGCTGTGTAAAGACTCATCTCCTGTTTATGTCTGTCTCTATTTCTGCTGTGTAGAGACTCATCTAAAGATTATGGGTCTCTATTTCTGCTGTGTAGAGTCTAATCTCCTGATTATGGGGCTCTATTCATGCTGTGTAAAGTCTTCCCATTAATGCTGTGTAAAGTCTTCCCATCTTCCCATTAAGAGGCCTTATTTCTGCTGTGTAGAGACTCATCTCCTGATTATGGGTCTCTATTCCTGCTGTGTAGAGACTCATCTCCTGATTATGGGTCTCTATTCCTGCTGTGTAGAGACTCATCTCCTGATTATGGGTCTCTATTCCTGCTGTGTAGAGACTCATCTCCTGATTATGGGTCTCTATTCCTGCTGTGTAGAGACTCATCTCCTTATTATGGGTCTCTATTCCTGCTGTGTAGAGACTCATCTCCTTATTATGTGTCTCTATTCCTGCTGTGTAGAGACTCATCTCCTGATTATGGGTCTCTATTCCTGCTGTGTAAAGACTCATCTCCTGATTATGGGTCTCTATTCCTGCTGCGTAAAGACTCATCTCCTTATTATGGGTCTCTATTCCTGCTGTGTAAAGACTCATCTCCTGATTATCGGTCTCTATTCCTGCTGTGTAAAGACTCATCTCCTGTTTATGTCTGTCTCTATTTCTGCTGTGTAGAGACTCATCTAAAGATTATGGGTCTCTATTTCTGCTGTGTAGAGTCTAATCTCCTGATTATGGGGCTCTATTCATGCTGTGTAAAGTCTTCCCATTAATGCTTTGTAAAGTCTTCCCATCTTCCCATAAAGAGGCCTTATTTCTGCTGTGTAGAGACTCATCTCCTGATTATGGGTCTCTATTCCTGCTGTGTAGAGACTCATCTCCTGATTATGGGTCTCTATTCCTGCTGCGTAAAGACTCATCTCCTTATTATGGGTCTCTATTCCTGCTGTGTAAAGACTCATCTCCTGATTATCGGTCTCTATTCCTGCTGTGTAAAGACTCATCTCCTGTTTATGTCTGTCTCTATTTCTGCTGTGTAGAGACTCATCTAAAGATTATGGGTCTCTATTTCTGCTGTGTAGAGTCTAATCTCCTGATTATGGGGCTCTATTCATGCTGTGTAAAGTCTTCCCATTAATGCTGTGTAAAGTATTCCCATCTTCCCATTAAGAGGCCTTATTTCTGCTGTGTAGAGTCTTCTCTCTTTATTATGGGGCTCTATTCCAGGCCTGGCTGGATTAGTCTGCTTCGGGTCTGTCATAGGCTCTCAGTTCACTGTCAGGGCCTCCAAAAACCGTGTTTGGACTTAAAAATAAAAATGTTTCACAGAATTTCGAGAAACCCGTATGATTTGATGCCAAATACTTACAATGTAACAGAACTAGCTGTTGTTGTATTTTAATGTTCTAGATAGGGTGTTAGAATGGGATAGGGCTACTTGTAGGGAATATAATCCAAAAAGTTAGAGAATTCTGGTGATTGCAAAACAGCTAACCCGAGATATATGTTTCTTCCAGCTCTGTGTCAGTCCTCATCGAGGACAGATTTATGTCGGGCCGTGTAACGGTCACCCCGTTCTGTGCCGGGTCCTGATAATGAGTGTGTTGTTATTAGTAAAGCTCTACTGCTCTTTGTAATTGAGAAGGTGTTCATGCTCTTTACTTAGTCTTACCTTCTGATTTCACCCTCTACGACTTAATCCTCCTGTTTGTGCTCCTTTCATATGTTAATAAATGATGTGTTCCCAGTCCAAAATGGCCGCCCTATTATAACTGATTATAAACCCATAATAATACAAATATTAACACCTAATGTTGTGTTAGATATTTTTTATCAACTTGAGTTCAACTTCTATTTGCTATTTATGGCCTGTTGGCCTCTTTGACCTGGGCTCATACAACTCGTTTTTGAGTAAAAAAAGCATAATGTATGGATTATTTTGACTATACTCAGATGAACAAATACTCAGATGAAACATGTCGCGCTATTTATCACAGACTACTTTGTGTAAAAGTTTAACAAGGACTCTCTCCTCCTCACCAGTGTCATTATCGAAGATATCAAGATTCTCACGTACAGAATATCGTTTGGTCATTGTGCTGCCACAGAATTAATTGTGAGCAAGGCCTCAAAAAAGCTTTATATACCAGAGCTGCGAGAAAAGTTCTATATACGATGAAACGATGTTACGATTGTTTGTGAGAATGCCAACAGGTGTGGTTCCCGTGGGGGAAAAATACTATTGGGAAAAGGTTCCCGTGGTGGTTGCCATGGAAGGGGTTGCCAAAAAGGGGAGTGTGGTGGTCTGGGAGAGGAAGTCCATCTGATGAATGGGCATGTGCCCGAACTCAATTTTATACACTAATTGTAGTCTCACCCATTCATTTCGAATGACCGGTCATTTTCGACCGGGAACACCACAGGTGGACAAAAGTTAAATAAAACTCCCAAAATGTAATAAAAATGCATTTTGTGTGTTCAGATGCCCTGTGTGGACAAAGTCATGGAACCTTACGACAGTCAGATTAAATTAACTACATTTTACAGAGAGAGAACTTGTAAATCGGTCCAATTCGACCGGAACACATCAGGGTGGTTAAGATGGACCAATAGTCCGTCATAACCACTGAAGGTCTCAAATGGCTTCTTTCACTACTTCCCCTCACACACACGCAGCGAGATACTGGAACTCTTTGTAAAGCAATGCCAGGTGATGTTTGATGGCTTTAGATGAGAATACTGACACTTTAATAATATAATATAACATATTTATAGATGTTAAGTTGGAACATAAATGGTGAAGGAAGCTCGTATAGTGCTCCTCAGTGTCTCTCTTGTTTAAAGACAGCTCCGGTTTACAAGGGCAGGGTGTGTAATAACCAGTCTATTTATGGAACCTTCTAGATGGTTATGTAATTTTTAGATTTTCCAATGAATATATTCACACATTGATATCAGACTTGGCAATACATTTAGATCTTCATTTGCATCCCAGATAGCCAGTCTTCAAGCATTGTCAAAGTGTGAGTAATTATTGAATAAATAATCAATTAGCATCCATTAACAGTCTACTCTTTGATAGACATAGTACATTTAATGAACTCAGGAAAAAAATAAACGTCCCTTTTTCAGGAACCTGTCTTTCAAAGATAATTTGTAAAAATCCAAATAACTTCACAGATCTTCATTGTAAAGGGTTTAAACACTGTTTCCCAAGCTTGTTCAATGAACCATAAACAATTAATGAACATGCGCCTGTGAATCGGTCGTTAAGACGCTAACATCTTACAGACGGTGGCAATTAAGGTCACAGTTATGACAACTTAGGACACTAAAGAGGCCTTCCTACTGACTCTGAAAAACACCAAAAGAAAGATGCCCAGGGTCCCTGCTCATCTGCATGAACATGCCTTTAGGCATGCTGCAAGGAGGCATGAGGACTGCAGATGTGGCAAGGGGCAATACATTGCAATGTCCGTACTGTGAGACGCCTCATCCCTCATGTGTTATCCTTCCTGCAGGCTCATCCTGACATGGCAATGCCACCAGCCATACTGCTCATTCTATGCATTATTTCCTGCAAGACAGGAATGTCAGTTTTCTGCCATGGCCAGTATAGAACCCTGATCTCAATCCCATTGAGCACATCGGGGACCTGTTGGATCAGAAGGTGAGGGTTAGGGCCATTCCTCTCAGAAATATCCGGGAACTTGCAGGTGCCTTGGTGGAAGTGTGGGGTAACATCTCACAGCAAGAACTGGCAAATCTGGTGCAGTCCATGAGGATGCACTGCAATACTTAATTCAGCTGGTACTGAATTAACACCAGATTCTGACTCTCACTTTTGATTTTGACCCCACCCCCCTCCTGTTCAGGGACACACTATTCCATTTCTGTTGGTCACATGTCTGTGGAACTTGTTCAGTTTATGTCTCAGTTGTTGAATCGTGTTATGTTCATACAAATATTTGCACATGTTAAGTTTTGCTGAAAATAAACGCAGTTGACAGTGTGAGAGGTTTATTTTTTTGCTGAGTTTATACGGCTGAGTTTCCATAAGTTTAGAAGTGTCACAAGTGTTAAATATACCCACTGCATCGTAAGAAGGTCTGCCATCTTCCCTGTCAGTTTAGCTTAGGGTTGCTCCTAAGATCCCGACGCTGAGGTATTTTATTTGAGAAGCGACGCAGGTTTTTTTTTTTCGCGGATGTGGTGGAACATGTTAAGATGAAAGCGGCAGATCCCCCCCCCCCACACAGGATTATGTTACATGAATAATTGAAGAGGTAAAAAAGGGAGCTTGATTCTGTTAACCTTGTTATTTTTTTAGATGGCTGTCATGTTTGCTAATATCTCACAGAGCCAGTCATTGTAGAAAAAAATGGGAATTTCTTCAGAGGTTGCTTTAGGGAAGTGGCTTTAGGTTTAAACTGACAGTGATTCAGGGAATTTTGGGCTGGGTATTCACTTCCTCCCCATCCTGGTAATTCCTTCCTTTAAAATAACCAAGGAAATATTGACTATGCTACTTTCTCCTCTCTTTTTTTTGTGATCAACTTTTAATTTAGTTTTGTCATTTTCTTCAGAGGAGGGGTTACAGATTACTGTTGATGATATCGGTTCGGGTACGGATTCCACATTTAGACTATTTGGGGGCAAAGGGCCGCCCTCCAGATCTCACGGCATTATTGTGAAATATTGGAGTATGGGCATGCCATTTTGATTCACAGTTATGTTGTTTTTCAATTTTGCACCAAATAGAAATTGTGTTAGCTATAATAGGACCGAAGATGAGTTTACATTGTTTAAAGGGATATGTCAGTGAAGACCATCTCTTCCAGGGAAATAGGAGACAACATATGTGTCCATATACTTAACCTCTTGGAACTCCCCATACCGGATCCGGTATCAGGAATACAGACTCAAGCTCATTACCATAACGCAACGTTAACTATTCATGAAAATCGCAAATGAAATGAAATAAATATGCCATCTCGCAAGCTTAGCCTTTTGTAAACAAAACTGTCATCTCAGATTTTCAAAATATGCTTCTCAACCATAGGAAAACAATAATTTGTGTAACAGTAGCTAGCAAACAAAGGATTTAGCGTTAGCATTAGCGTTAGCATCCAGCACGCAACATTTCAACAAAAACATAAAAGCCTTCAAATAAAATCATTTACCTTTGAAGAACTTCTGATGTTTTCAATGAGGATACTCTCAGTTGGATAGCAGATGCTCAGTTTTTCCAAAAAGATTCTTTGTGTATTAGAAATAGCTCCGTTTTATACATCACATTTGGCTACCAAAAAAAAACCGAAAATTCAGTCCTCAAAACGCGAACTTTTTTCCAAATTAACTCCATAATATCGACTGAAAACATGGCAAACGCTGTTTAGAATCAATCATCAAGGTGTTTTTCACATATCTCTTCATTGATACATCGTTCTTGGACACATGCTTTCTCCCCTGAATCAAATGGTAAAGTGGAAGCAGCTGGCAATTGCGCACCGAATTCGACGCAGGACACCAGGCGGACACTTGGAAAATGTAGTCTCTTATGGTCAATCTTCCAATGATATGCCTACAAATACGTCACAATGCTGCTAAGACCTTGGGCGAACGACAGAAAGTGTAGGCTCATTCCTTGCGCAATCACAGCCATATAAGGAGACAATGGAAAACAGAGCTTCAGAAATTCTGCTAATTCCTGGGTGATGCATCATCTTGGTTTCGCCTGTAGAATGAGTTCTGGGGCACTTACAGACAAAATCTTTGCAGATTCTGAAACTTCAGAGTGTTTTCTTTCCAAAACGGTCAAGAATATGCATAGTCGAGCATCTTTTCGTGACAAAATATCGCGCTTAAAACGGGAACGTTTTTTATCCAAAAATGAAATAGCGCCCCCAGAGATCCAACAGGTTAACCAGGGAGAAGATGAGTCATGTCTAAACTAATTTAGGGTGGGGCGAAATGTTTTTGTACTTTCTCCTCTTTATATCATTTCTAGCATAACATTACTCTTCATTCTTAATCTTTCATCAGAAATAGGTATACCAATATTTCCCAACATTATTAAAATAGCTAAATATAGCTGGATACATTGATTCTGTGCAGTTCAGGTAGCCTTTTCAATAGCCTGGCTGAGTTGAATCCACCTCTCCTCCTCCATCCCCTCTCCTCTCCTCCCATGATAATAGTTCACCTTTTGGAGATATGTTCAGAAGCAGCATACTGACAGATGGTGTCTTTCTGCCTGGCAGCATGGTTGTGGCTAGATATATTTGACTCACATCTGGGACAATTTTAGCATTTGAAGTAACCCTAACCCTTTTCCTAACCTTAACTGAAGTCTCCCAACCTGCTACAATTAATTATCCTAACCTGCTACAGGCCTACTTGCAGAACAGCGCAAGTTTCCAATAATGTGATACACCTTCATGCCTGAGCCCCTGCTAAATGGAATGTGAGATGAGAGGTGAGACAGGCACTCCAACCAACCGACGATAACATCGTTCTGAATCACCTGGGAGGGGAGGAAAAGTCCTACATCAGGTCAGTCTGATCTCAGTGACTGATATCTAACTACATTTAATGGGTGAGGAACATATTGGGTGCTTTCTTTCGAATAAATATGGGAGAGATAAATTTTGGGAGCTTTGTTTGGAGAAATATGGGAGAGAGACATTTTGGGAGCTTTGTTTGGAGAAATATGGGAGAGGGGATGTAGAAAAAAGATAGAAGAGGGTCTACAAGAAGTAAGATAGAGCCTGTGGGGAGGCAGAAAAATAAAGCGAGAGAGTGGCCAACAAGACAGGAAGTGAGAGAGTGGCCAACAAGGGAGGAAGTGAGAGAGTGGCCAACAAGGCAGGAAGTGAGAGAGTGGCCAACAAGGCAGGAAGTGAGAGAGTGGCCAACAAGGCAGGAAGTGAGAGAGTGGCCAACAAGGCAGGAAGTGAGAGAGTGGCCAACAAGACAGGAAGTGAGAGAGTGGCCAACAAGGCAGGAAGTGAGAGAGTGGCCAACAAGGGAGGAAGTGAGAGAGTGGCCAACAAGACAGGAAGTGAGAGAGTGGCCAACAAGGGAGGAAGTGAGAGAGTGGCCAACAAGGCAGGAAGTGAGAGAGTGGCCAACAAGGCAGGAAGTGAGAGAGTGGCCAACAAGGCAGGAAGTGAGAGAGTGGCCAACAAGGCAGGAAGTGAGAGAGTGGCCAACAAGACAGGAAGTGAGAGAGTGGCCAACAAGGCAGGAAGTGAGAGAGTGGCCAACAAGGGAGGAAGTGAGAGAGTGGCCAACAAGACAGGAAGTGAGAGAGTGGCCAACAAGGCAGGAAGTGAGAGAGTGGCCAACGAGACAGGAAGTGAGAGAGTGGCCAACAAGGCAGGAAGTGAGAGAGTGGCCAACAAGGCAGGAAGTGAGAGAGTGGCCAACAAGACAGGAAGTGAGAATAGGAAGAAAGGGGTCAAGTAAAGTGGATGTGATTTGTGGGTCACCTGCTACTGTTGTCCTTGTAATACGATAAACAATAAAGGTCAAGTGAGTAAGTTCTCTGGCTCGTCTCCCAGAAAACACTTTCAGAAAACACTCTCTTTCTCTGTCCATATTGGTATTCCCCCACTGTTTCGCCCAACGTTGGCCATGACAATATGTTCATCTAAAAGCATTCTGATCAGGCCAGGCTGCTCTGTTCTCTGTAGGATTCTTTTTTTTTTTTTTTTTACACCTCAGTGTTTTGTATTCAGGCCGTGTTGTTTTGTTAGAAGTGTCAGTGTTCATTCTGCTGTAACCTCACCACAGATCGATCTGGAGTGAAGATGTTCTCACATACAGAAACACACACACACACAGAAACACACACACACACACACACACACACACACACACACACAGAAACACACACACACACACATATGCACTCATGCATGCAAACACACACACACACACACACACACACACACACACACACACACACACACACACACACACACACACACACACACACACACACACACAAACACAGAGACACACACACAAGTTAGCCATTAGATAACCCATACTCCCTGGGCAGTGAAGCCCATTGTGGTAAATCCCTGTGTGTTCCCTGCTGGCTGACACACTCACACACAGGTTGTGGGGGGATAAAGAGAACAGGACACCCCGCCTGTATCTGTAACGCCTCTCTCCTCTAATGCTCTCATTGTTGCTGCTGTTTGAGTCTCTCCTGTGATCGAGCGAAAGGCAACACTGTACTGAAGGGCTTTGTGGAGATACCGGCCGGTGGGTCCCTTGATAGATCTTTGTTCAAGCTTCTTTTGTTGCTTCTCTTTGATATGGTTTTGTGGTGGGATCAGGGAAGTATTGGTGTTTTTCTTAGAACTCTCAGTATTGTTGTCAAGGTTTCCTTAGAACTCTCAGTAATGTCGTCAAGGTTTCCTTAGAACTCTCAGTAATGTCGTCAAGGTTTCCTTAGAACTCTCAGTAATGTCGTCAAGGTTTCCTCAGAACTCTCAGTAATGTCGTCAAGGTTTCCTTAGAACTCTCTGTAATGTCGTCAAGGTTTCCTTAGAACTCTCAGTAATGTCGTCAAGGTTTCCTTAGAACTCGATAGTTGTGGAGGTGAAGTGTTGGACGTTTTCTTGAGACATATGTTTTGGAAGATTCTGAAAATATAATTTGAATCTCTACAGGAATGATGCGTCCCCCTTGGGACAGTTGAGTTAACGTAGGCTAATGCGATTAGCATGAGGTTGGCCTTGATGGCCCAAAAGCTCAATTTTAGTCTCATTTGACCAGAGTACCTTCTTCCATATCTTTGGGGAGTATTCCACATGCCTTTTGGAGAACACCAAATGGGTTTCTTTATTTTTTTCTTTAAGCAATGGCTTTTTTTCTGGCCACTCTTCCATAAAGCCCAATTCTGTGGAGTGTACAGCTTAAAGTGGTCCTATGGACAGATAATCCAATCTCAGCTGTAGAGCTTTGCAGCTCCTTCAGGGTTATCTTTGGTTTCTTTGTTGCAAAACCTGACTCTAAGGGGAGGGTCCGGGTGGGCATCTAGCCTTGGTGGCGGCTCCGGTGCGGGACGTAGACCCCGCTCCGCTCGCGGATCCCCCACTTCGGTGGAGATTCTGTTGCGGGGATCGTCGCCGGAAGCTCCAGACCGTGGATCGTCGCCGGAGGAACCGGACCGTGGATCGTCGCCAGGGACCCCGGGCCGTGGATCGTCGCCTGAGGAACCGGGCCGTAGGTCGTCGCAGGAGGAACCGGACCATGGATCGTCGCTGGAGGAACCGGACCGTGGATCGTCGCCGGAGGAACCGGACCGTGGATCGTCGCCGGAGGAACCGGACCGTGGATCGTCCCCGGAGGAACCGGACCGTGGATCGTCCCCGGAGGAACCGGACCGTTGATAGTTGCCGGAGGAACCAGACCGTGGATCGTCCCCGGAGGAACCGGACCGTGGATCGTCCCCGGAGGAACAGGACCGTGTATCGTCGCCGGAAGCTCCGGCCCGTAGATCGTTGCCGGAGGAACCATACTGTTTTTCCAGCCAAAGAGAGGAGTCACAAAAATCAGAAATAGATATAGAATTGATCACTAACCTTTGATGATCTTCATCAGATGACACTCATAGGACTTCATGTTACACAATACATGTGTGTTTTGTTCGATACATGTATGTTTTGTTTTTATATAAAAAAATCTCAGAGTACATTGGGGCGTTATGTTCAGTAGTTCCAAAAACATCCGGTGATTATGCAGAGAGCCACACCAATTTACAGAAATACTCATTAAAAATGTTGATGAAAATACAATTGTTATACATGGAAATATAGATACACTTCTCCTTAATACAACCGCTGTGCCAGATTTCAAAAAGCTTTATGGAAAAAGCAAACCATGCAATAATCTGAGTACGGCACTCAGACAACAAATCAAGCCAAACAGATATCCACTGTATTGTGCAGTCAACAGAAGTCCGAAATATCATTATAAATATTAACTTACCTTTGATGATCTTCATCAGAATGCACTCCCAGGAATCCCAGTTCCCCAATAAATGTTTGTTTTGTTCAATAATGTCCATCATTTATGTCCAAATAGGTCCTTTTGATAGCGCGTTTGGTAAACAAATCCAAACTCGATTACTATGAGCAGACGAAAAGTCAAAAAGCTCAGTTACAGTCCGTAGAAACATGTCAAACGTAGTATAGAATCAATATTTAGGATGTTTTTAACATAAATCTTCAATAATGTTCCAACCGGAGAATTCCATTGTCTGTAGAATTGTGATGGAACAGAGCTCGCTCTCATGTGAACGAGCGTCACGAGCTCAAGGCATTCTGGCAGACCTCTGACTCATTCCCCTCTCATTCGCACCCACTTCACAGTAGAAGCATCAAACAAGGTTCTAAAGACTGTTGACATCTAGTGGTAGCCCTGGGAAGTGCAACATGACCAATATCCCTCTGTATCATCAACAGGGAATGAGTTGCAAAACGACCAACCTCAGATTTCCCACTTCCTGGTTGGATTTTTTTCTCAGGTTTTGCCTGCCATATGAGTTCTGTCATACTCACAGACATCATTCAAACAGTTGTAGAAACTTCAGAGTGTTTTCTATCCAAATATACTAACAATATGCATATATTAGCAACTGGGACTGAGTAGCAGGCAGTTTACTCTGGGCACCTCTGGGCACCTTATTCATCCAAGCTACTCAATACTGCCCCCAGCCATAAGAAGTTGTTTAACTTGTTCTCTGAAAAAAAACATTGTATTTGATCAAACACAATCTTCTCCATCAGTTTACTAAGAACACACAGCAAACTGATCGGGCGGTTGTTAGAACCAGCAAAGGGTGCTTTACTATTTTTAGGCAGTGGAATTATCTATATCTATTATCTATTATCTATATCTGATGGTTTATCATTATTGATGGATAACAATAGTTCCCATCTAGTTTGTCTATACCTGGTGGTTTATCATTATTGATGGATAACAATAGTTTCCTATCTAGGTTGTCTATATCTGGTGGTTTATCATTATTGATGGATAACAATAGTTCCCATCTAGGTTGTCTATATCTGGTGGTTTATCATTATTGATGGATAACAATAGTTTCCTATCTAGGTTGTCTATTTCTGGAGGTTTATCATTATTGATGGATAACAATAGTTTCCCATCTAGGTTGTCTATAGCTGGTGGTTTATCATTATTGATGGATAACAATAGTTGTTCCACCTCTCTCATACTAACTTGACCAAATTCAAAACTGCAATCCTTCTCTTTCATTATTAGATATTTTATACAATGTTTACAGAAAAACTTTTGAGTTTTTAGAATTTACTAACAAACTGCAGGCCCCAGCCACAAGCCTGGGACAAACTGCAGGCCACAGCCACAAGCCTGGGACAAACTGCAGGCCCCAGCCACAAGCCTGGGACAAACTGCAAGCCCCAGCCACAAGCCTGGGACAAACTGCAGGCCCCAGCCACAAGGGCTAAATGCGTCACGGGCTGCTTTCAAGCTGTCAAGGAAACCATGCTAGCTTGATAGCCAGTTAGCAGCTAGGCTAGCTGCTATGCCAAGCAGTCCTTAAAACTTTTGGTTGGCAGGATCTCTGGATAGATATACCGGTCCCAGCAACTGAGGCTAACCGCGTCACGGGATCCAAAGGAAAACGGTAACCAAACTTTTTAAATAGAACACTTTATCAGACACTTTCAAAACTTTCACGTGATGTACTGGACCAAAGGTGCGTCTGTTGTGGTTGGAGCATGGGGGAGAATTTCCTCATCGCTATTCCTCTCTACATTTGCATAATTCATATTGTTTCCTCCCGGTGCTCTGCTCCATGTGAGTCGATCCACAGTCAGCAGTAGAAGTTGACTGTGCATGAAAGCTTGTGGGATCCTGCAGGTGCAACAGTCAATACACGGTCCAGTCTACATGCTTCCCCTGCAAGTGGAATAGTCCATATACGGGCCAGTCTACATGCTTCCCCTGCAAGTGGAATAGTCCATATACTGTCCATTCTACATGCTTCCCCTCCAAGTGGAATAGTCCATATACTGTCCAGTCTACATGCTTCTCCTGCAAGTGGAATAGTCCATATACTGTCCAGTCTACATGCTTCCCCTCCAAGTGGAATAGTCCATATATAGGCCAGTCTACATGCTTTCCCTGCAGGTGGAATAGTCCATATATAGGCCATTCTACATGCTTCCCCAGCAGGTGGAATAGTCCATACATGGGCCAGTCTATATATTTCCCCTTCAGGTAGAATAGTCCATACATAGGCCAGTCTACATGCTTCCCCTGCGGGTAGAATAGTCCATACATAGGCCAGTCTACATATTTCCCCTGCAGGTAGAATAGTCCATACATAGGCCAGTCTACATGCTTCCCCTGCAGGTAGAATAGTCCATATATAGTCCAGTCTACATGCTTCCCTTGCAGGTGGAATCAGAGTCACATGGGGGAGGGTTGCCACATGGTCACAGTAAGAGAGCACACCTCTCAAATAGATATAAGCCAAAGCCTTACCCTCTGTCTACCATGGACCCACAGTGACCACAGAGAGAGCACCAGGGATAAATAGTCATTTTCATGTCTGACACCGAGAGACACACAACTCTACACTGTACAGTGAGGCTTAGCTCCAGTGTTTCTATATTCTATATTCCTCCAAGTCATGCTTTGGTTCAATGTCAGTGTTGTTTCATCCAGCATTCAGAAACAGATACAAAGAAAAGGGCATAGCATTAATGTAATTTGACATTGTTGTCAGGTCATTAGTAAAGACTGGACAAGGGAGGTTCAAGAAGGCTCTGGAAACATATGAGGTTCTGGCTTTGGAATTACAGGATGTTCTAGAAGTCAAACCAATGAAATGCAATGTTTGCTGAAATGCCATCATCCCTGATATTGATATCAGTGGAGACTGTGGGTGTGAGCTTGAGACGCAAGTGATGGTCATAATGAAGCCAAATGATGTAACCGACTTGAGACCGGAAAGACGGGGTGAAAGAGGGAGGAAGACGGTGGAGACAGAAACAGTCTTACTAACCATTATTTCCCAACAACAAATATCCCAATTACTTTTCAATAGCTCTGATTCTGTCTCGTCTCACAGCAAACCTCCGCTAACATGTTTTGATCTTGAACAAATGAGGCATCTAGGGGCCTGTCCGGTGATTTCTGTTCTGTACCCACAGCTTTACTTGTCTAGACATACGCTTTCATATCAACACCCATACTCTCTGTGTCCTTCCTACTTTTCATAAGGCCTTTTCTGGGAGGACACATTCTAATGTGAGTGACACCAAAAGAGACAGGGTTTCTGCTCAGACACTAATGTCCTTTTGTCTTGTCCTCCATAGTGAATCAGATTGTTGGAACCAATGATAATGCTCTCTGTTACATCTGAGATCTAAAGTTTGTGTAGTGCCAGGCTACATTTGTTAAGAATGTCATATAACGGTACATTTGAGATGAACTCAAAACTAATTGCGATCTAGATATTTAACAACACTTTCAACACAGACACTTGTATTGCCTTTCCTCAAACTTAAAGTGGTTCCGTGTCCTCTGGCATAAAGTATCGCACTTGTCACAGAATGATCGGTATTGACCTGAGCTATCTAGCGTTCAACAGTTTGGGGTCACTTAGAAATGTCCTTGTTTTTGAAAGAAAAGCCAAAAAATATTGACGCATTAAAATAACATCAAATTGATCAGAAATACATTGTGGACATTGTTATTAATGTTGTATTGGAGCTGGAAACGACCTAGAAGGCCAGCATCCCGGAGTTGCCTCTTCACTGTTGACTACGAGACTGGTGTTTTGCGGGTACTATTTAATGAAGCTGCCAGTTGAGGACTTGTGAGGCATCTGTTTCTCAAACTAGATACTCTAATGTACTTGTCCTCTTGCTCAGTTGTGCACCGGGGCCTCCCACTCCTCTTTCTATTCTGGTTAGAACCAGTTTGCACTGTTCTGTGAAAATAACATCAAATTGTAGTACACATTGTTGTACCAGATCTTCAGTTTCTTGGCTATTTCTCGCATGGAATAGCCTTTATTTCTCAGAACAGGAATAGACTGACCAGTTTCAGAAGAAAGTTCTTTGTTTCTGGCCATTTTCAGCCTGTGATTGAACCCACAAATGCTGATGCTCCAGATACTCAACTAGTCTAAAGAAGGCCAGTTGTTACTTTTTTAATCAGGACAACAGTTTCAGCTGTACTAACATAATTGCAAAAGGGTTTTTCTAATGATACACTTGGATTAGCTAACACAATGTACCATTGGAACACAGGAGTGATGGTTGCTGATACATGGGCCTCTGTATACCTATGTAGATATTCCTTTAAAAAAGTTATATATTTTTTTTAAGTAACATCACTGTATTTCTGATACATTTTAAGTTATTTTAATGGACAAAATTTGTTGCCTTTCTTTCAAAAACAAGGACATTTCTAAGTGACCACAAACTTTTGATTGGTAGTGTATGTAGTTAATCACTCTTGGAAAATGAAATGTTATGCAATTGGTATTTGTGATTATGAAAGGCCAAAGGCAGGCATTTTAGTGAAGAACCACAATAAGCTTCATTGCCTGTGTTGTGTGTTATATTCCTCATAGAGCCTGAGATTGCTAACTTTCCTTCAAACCCATAATATCTTAGTCGTGGTCATTTGCAAACACGATTGTAATACTAACTGTTTTATAGTGTGTTTAACAGGATGTGTTAATCTAAGCAAAACAAGCAGAGTTCCTGTGGCTGTTGAGGGAATTGTGCTTGTTTAGCCGTTACATGTTGTTAGATGACTGATTAGGCTGAAGATGCCTCAGGTTAATCATGGAAGGTCGTATTTCACACAGTGTCTTTCTCTTTTCTCAAGTTATCTA
>NC_092171.1:38348449-38378449 GCF_045791955.1 Oncorhynchus clarkii lewisi | reverse complement strand
ACATAGTGACCGTGACAACAACAGGAGGGGGGGCTCTGAGGTCCCAGAAAACACAGTGACCGTGACGATGGGGGGGGGGGGGGGGTATGCTCTGAGGTCCCGGAACACATAGTGACCGTGAAAAACGTGACGACGGGGCTCTGAGGTCCTGGAACACATAGTGGCCGTGACGACGCGAGGGGGGCTCTGAGGTACCGGGGCTCTGAGGTACCGGAACACATAGTGACTGTGACGATGGGAGTGGGGGGCGTTGAGGTAGTGGAACACATAGTGACCGTGACGATGGGAGTGGGGGGCTTTGAGGTAGCGGAACACGTAGTGACCGTGACGATGGGAGTGGGGGGCCCTGAGGTACCGGAACACATAGTGACCGTGACGATGGGAGTGGGGGGCCCTGAGGTACCGGAACACATAGTGACCGTGACGATGGGAGTGGGGGGCTTTGAGGTAGCGGAACACATAGTGACCGTGACGATGGGAGTGGGGGGCTTTGAGGTAGCGGAACACATTGCGAAAAAAATAGTATCAAGCAGAACATAGCAAACAAGTAGCCTACTGTCTACGATGGTGTAGCGGTGGTGTAACGGACAGTGCTGATTAATTCAAAGCACTTTAGACGTCACTGCAGTATGCCCACATACTTGAGTATAGCTGCGGGGCTTTACTCAAGTCTGAATTTCTTATAGCCTAATGTTGTAGATATCAATGTACAGCAACATTTTCTGACAACGCTGCAGAACACCCGCCATACTCAGCTGTGGGGCTTGCAAGACCCCAATTTCATACAATTTTCAAGACATTCATGTAGCAGTAGAACAAATATCACAAAATCAGAATTAAACATGAAAATAATCATTGTAGGCTACAGCAGAACACACACATGAGAATATATAGGCCTCCTGCATATGTATTAACATGAAACACATATTCAGATTAACTTCACAGTACCAAATAGGTTTGTAAAGGAAAAATATGTTCCTACCTTAGTTTTCAAAGCCTCCCACAATGACTCTTCCTATGTCAAGTCAATTTAAGTCCTGAGATTCAACTTCTTGCTCAAAGCTATGAGAGGGCATTTGACTGTGTTGTTTAGCCTCCATTTTTTTTGTTAACCTGGGTGTTTTTTCTTAGGGCTTTTTGTTGTAGTTTTTTTGTGTTAACGTTTGATGCAGAGGATGTTAATTTACTGTACATTCTACCCACTCTTTTGCTAGTTTAATCCCTCCAGTCGTTTCTAGACACAAACTCCCTGCCTTTTTGCATCTTGTGCAGCCCAATTTTGAGTTCTGCATGATAATCCAGGGATTATTATACATTTGCTTGTTGTTGAACTGCAAATTGCACCTGCTCTGAGCACTGCAGCTCCCCGTCTCCCTCTCCTGCTGAGTGGGATTCGCTAGTAGGCTTAACTAGTAGAGGTGGTGATGCTGAACTGGCGCGGTTAGCAGCGCTGCTAGCTAAGGCATCGCCATCATCAACAATTTGCCCCTCACTCCTCTCCTCCGGCACTGACAGTTTTCTGGCTCGTTCTGAGTTCGATTCACCATCTGTCTCTGGATTTTTTTGGGGACTTGAAAATGTCGTCAAACTCAAACGGCTACGGCTACGGCTACAGCTAAGGCTACGACTACAGCTACGGCTACGGCTAAGGCTACGGCTACTGCTACGGCTAGGGCTATGGCTATGGCTACGGCTACGGCTACTGCTACAGCTACGGCTAAGGCTACGGCTACTGCTACGGCTACTGCTACGGCTACGGCTACAGCTACGGCTACGGCTACTGCTAAGGCTACGGCTACTGCTACTGCTAGGGCTACAGCCACGGCTACGGCTACAGCTACGCTACGGCTATGGCTACGGCTGATCGATGGCATTTGTTTCAACTGCACTTGCCCAAAGCCATTATGACACTTGGCGCTGCCGTTTTGGCCGACGGATACCTGACTTATTGTGCCTTTTGATTAGAGGGCAGGGCTCCAGCTTTAATGCTTCAGTGTTTACTGTAGACACAGAATCATAGGCCAGGCGACCAGCCGCCTGAGATTGGCTTTTAGACCTGGTAGGTAATCTCACTAAATAACTTGTGTTGATTTATTTTTGTCTGTATTTTATAATTGTATGGACGTATTGTTGTTGTAGTTACTGCTGTTTGGGAAAATGATGTTAACGTCTAAGAATTGTAAGGCGGATGAGGCAACGCTGGTTTCATGCTGTAAATATGAGCATCGTCTGGTGGTGGAGCAGAAAGCCTTGTTCAATGTCAGAACTCCATTTAGGCTCTTAGCTCCGTGGCAGTGGTGGAAAAAATACTCAATTGTCATACTTGGGTAAAAGGAAATATTCCTGAACAGAAAATTACTCAAGTGAAAGTTACCCAGTACAAATACTACTTGAGTAAAAGTTTAAAAGTATCTGGTTTTAAATGTACTTAAGTACAGTGGTAGAAAAGTACTAAATTGTCATACTTGAGTAAAAGTACAAAGTAAAAGTAAATACTGTACATCAAATTCCTTTTATTAAGCAAACTAGACAGTTTTCATATAATTTTACAAACACAGTAGTTGTGTTTTATGGGTCTGCCAGATCAGAGGCAGTAGGGATAACAAAACGTTATATTGACAGGTTGACAGAATTCTGTCCTGCTTGAGCATTTTAAACATAACAAGTACTTTTGTGTGTCAGGGAAAATGTAAAGAGGAAAAAGTACATTATTTTCTTTAGGAATGTAGTGAAGTAAAAGTAAAAGTTGTCAAACATATAAATAGTAAAGAAAAAGTACAGATACACCCCCAAAAACTACTTAAGTAGTACTTTGAAGTATTACTTCAGTATTTTACACCACTGGTCAGTGGTTAATATAGTTGCCGGTTATAATATAGGTTGTTATCAGGTCTGTGGTTTCTAATTGAATTCCAGCCAGCAACTGTTGTACACACACGTGTCAGCTCTTCATTTTCCTCAGTTATAGTGATCGATGTGAGTTCAATCAGTTAGCAGAGCTGCTTGATACACTCAACCTTGTGATGTGATTTGATTTGAGATTGGGTAACCCTGTGTCCGCCTCATTCTCCTCACATCAGAGTCTGATTCTCTATAATTAAATCTCTAATAACCAGCCAATCCAAATCAATACTGTGTTTTGTATGCATTGTCTATGTTACACGCTCTCTTCCCCTTTAAAATCTGCTGAGCGATGGGAGGTCAAGTTTCCATCTGTATTATTCGTAGCCGTCTGTTTACCACCACAGACCGATGTTGGCACTAAGACCGCACTCAACCAGCTGTATAAGGCCATAAGAAAACAAGAACATTATCATCCAGAAGCGGAGCTCCTAGTGGCCGAAGACTTTAATGCAGGCAAACTTAAATGAGTTTTACCTCATTTCTACCAGCATGTCACATGTGCAACGAGAGGAAAAATAAACTCTAGACCACCTTTGCTCCACACACAGAGATGCGTACAAAGCTCTCGCTTGCCCTCCACTTGGCAAATCTGACCATAATTCTATCCTCCTGATTCCTGCTTACAAACAAAAACTAAAGCAGGAAGTACCAGTGACTCGCTCTATAGGGAAGTGGTCAGATGACACGGATGCTACGCTACAGGACTGCTTTCCTAGCACAGACTGGAATATGTTCCTGGATTCATCCAATGGCATTGAGGAGTATACCACCTCAGTCATCGGCTTCATCAATAAGTGCATCGACTATGTCGTCCCCACAGTGACCGTACGTACATTTCCCAACCAGAAGCCATGGATTTCAGGCAACATCAGCATCAAGCTAAAGGCTAAAGTTGCTGCTTTCAAGGATGGGACACTAATCCGGACGCCTATAAGAAAACCCGCTATGCGTCAGACGAACCATTGAACAGGCAAAGCATCAATACAGGACTAAGATCGAATCGTACCACACCGGCTCTGACAGGTCGTCGGATGTGGCAGGGCTTGCAAACTATTACAGACTACAAAGGGAAAACCATCCACCAGCTGTCCAGTGACGCGAAGAGAGAGAGAGAAGAGAGAGAGAGTAAGTAGAGAGAGAGAGAGAGAGAGTAAGTGGAGAGAGAGAGGCGGTGGAGAGAGAGAGTAGGTGGAGGAGATAAAAACAGAGTGGTATGACGAGAGAGAGAGAGAGAGAGAGGGAGAGAGAGAGAGAGAGAGAGAGAGAGAAGAAGAAGTGAAAGGAGGTGGGTGAGAAAAGAAAGAGAATATGATTTTTGGGGAGAATGAACTAAACTGAAGGAGGGGGGGGGGGGGGGGGGGTTACACGGTAGTTGTGTCGCCCCATCCTAGCCCTCCTCCAGTCTTATCAGATCCAGTGATAACAGAATATTCCAGATTACAGCGTCCCAGTGCCAGTTACTTGTTGAGCAGGCTTATCGTTTTAAGATGCATAATTATTCCTCCTGTTCAACATGTTGTGCATGATTAATAATTTCATTGTGTTATAAAAAAATATAAATAAATCCCCTTGCTCTTTCTATCATAATCTTTTTTTTTAAATATATATTTTTGTCTCATAGAGGGCTCCACATGCAGGCGAAGTCACATGTTCCCTGGTGATTTAGCCTGATTTTACAGAGAACTGAGTCTCTACTGCATTACAGAGGCTATTTGAAACATATGTGGGTTATTCAGAGAGCACATGTGCATTACAGAGACTATTCATGACATACCTACTATATGCTTTACAGCATTACAGTGGTAGTATGTCATGTAAAATGTAATTGTCATACTCGCCATATTGGGGGGTAATTGTCTCTGGTTTGGATCCAACCATTAACCTCTGTTCTCAAGACGGGCACACTAACATCAATGAAGTCATGGGTGTATCTCCACCAAGGACAGAATGGCTAGAGTACAGTATCACTGCTATAGTAACAATAACATGTGATGATTCAGCTCTAATGTACTCAGAGGTGTCCTTCTCTCACTCGGAGGTGACTTTCTCTCACTTGGAGGTGTCCTTCTCTTACTCAGAGGTGTTCTTCTCTCACTCGGAGGTGTCCTTCTCTCACTCAGATGTGTTCTTCTCTCACTCGGAGGTGTCCTTCTCTCACTCAGATGTGTTCTTCTCTCACTTGGAGATGTCCTTCTCTCACTCAGATGTGTCCTCTCTCACTTGGAGGTGCCCTTCTCTTACTCGGAGGTGACCTTCTCTCAATCAGAGGTGACCTTCGGTCAATCGGATGTGACCTTCTCTCACTTGGAGGTGTCTTTCTCTTACTCAGAGGTGTCCTTCTCTCACTCGAGGTGACCTTCTCTCACTTGGAGGTGTTCTTCTCTCACTAGGAGGTGTCCTTCTCTCACTAGGAGGTGTCCTTCTCTCACTAGGATGTGACCTTCTATCACTAGGAGGTGTCCTTCTCTCACTAGGAGGTGTCCTTCTCTCACTCAGATGTGTCCTCTCTCACTAGGAGGTGTCCTTCTCTCACTCGGAGGTCTTCTCTCACCAGGAGGTGTCCTCTCACTCAGAGGTGTTCTTCTCTCACTAGGAGGTGTCCTTCTCTTACTCATAGGTGTTCTTCTCTCACTCGGAGGTGACCTCTCACTTGGATGTGTCCTTCTCTCACTCTGAGGTGTTCTTCTCTCACTAGGAGGTGTCCTTCTCTCACTCGAAGGTGTTATTCTCTCACTAGGAGGTGTCCTTCTCTCACTCTGAGGTGTTCTTCTCTCACTAGGAGGTGTTCTTCTCTCACTAGGAGGTGTCCTTCTCTCACTCTGAGGTGTTTTTCTCTCACTCAGAGGTGTTCTTCTCTCACTAGGCGGTGTCGTTCTCTCACTAGGTGTCCTTCTCTCACTCTGAGGTGTTCTTCTCACTAGGAGGTGTCTTTCTCTTAATGAGGACTGTTAACCATTACATTCAGACACGTAGCTTTAAAATCTAGATATCTTTATTCATAAACAAGGTCCAACCAAAATGTGCCTTCTGCTTAATCCCAACCCCACCGAAAGACATGACTACATACACAGGTTGAAGAGGTTGGAGCAGGAGGCTACTACACTGACTGGCTGCTCTCACAACGCATCGGCACACAACGCATCTTCTAGGATTTGATACCAGCAACCCTCCAGTTGCCAGCTGACTTCCAGACAGATTTTTATCATCAGATCCGGGTTTTGAACTGGTAACCCTCCGTTACTCTTAGACAGATACCTGCCGGCTACCCGCAAGCCCGCAACCTACGTAAGAGGTATGGGACAAGTGTCATCACAAGAGGAAGGTCTCAGCACTTCAGCACCTGTTCCCACTCTAATCTTTAAACCAGCACGGAATACGGAATAAAAAGACTTTCCAGAATGTGACCGGAATGTTCCAGCGAATGCAGACGCGTTATCGTATCTAGGTTAGGAAGTGTTCCTGGTTAGCAAACAGTACTACCACTGAGAATAAATACACACTACCGAAGGGTAAATATAGTTTTTAAGTGTCCTGTGTCCTTCACAGTGTTGTAAAGTGCCCCTCTAATGTAAAGTATATTGTAGTAAGAATGAGTTGGTTACATAATGCTGTGTGGGTTATTGTCTTTTTGAAGACAAAGTTTTATAGCTCACTAATATTGAATCACGGTAGTCTGGGGAGACGTTAGTGGCCCGTCGTGTGCGAGAGGGAAAGTGTGGTGTTCATGCATCCACGCCTGTATGTGAAGCTCATAAATACAGCAAGTTTAATATTTAATTTCCCTACCACATTTACAGCTTCCTCTGTTCTCTCGTTGCTATTGTTAGCATATGGCTACAGACAGCAAGGACGGGACCCTCAGCCAGTGAAAAAGCATTAAAAAATATGTGTGTTTTGTTTATTTAACCTTTATTTAACTAGGCAAGTCAGTTGTGAACAAATTATTATTTACAATGACGGCCGACCCCGGGCCAAACTCTAACATGAATGACGCTGGGCCAATTGTGCACCGCCCTATGGGACTCCTAATCACGGCCGGTTGTGATAAAGCCTGGAATCACTTACCAGGGTGTCTGTAGTGACGCCTCTAGCACTGAGATGCAGTGCCTCAGACCGCTGGGCCAATCGGGAGCCCAGTACGTTTGTTAGAGAAGCTGATATTTTTTATCAGGAAAAGAAAGAGAGAGAAAAGAGACAGTGGAGTTTGATATTCACTTCAAATGCTGACATACTCCTCTCCGGATTGTCTTTTTAAACACTTCTCTCAGACTGCAGTCTTCTGGATAGTCCGAATATTTAATCAACACACATACATCTTTGCCTCTCTCTCTCTCTCTCTCTCTCTATCTCTCTCTCTCTCTCCTGAACATCTAATTTCATTAAAACCATATCAAAGAAGTAAAAGCTGGATGTTGTTGTGAATGTTTCTATAACACATGGAAGTGGAAGTACCAGTCTCGTCCTTAGGGACCCTCTGTTGTCCCTTAGATTCTCATCAAAACCTCAACAAAAATGTTCATGTTCAGGTTATGCCTTGTTGACCTGGAAGAACCATATAAGGCATGTATCCATCAGCCCTGTCAGCCAATCACTCTTCATCATCTACAGTTTGAACCTCGGGGGGGTGTGTTCAGTGTTCAGCAAGGTTGTTCCAGATACTAAATGAATGAGTAGACAGCAAACAGTTCATATTTATTCTGTTTGTGATATGTTTATAACATTTGTATCACAAACCGATTTTTGAGAGCGTTTTAGAAGAGGCATGTATAGGTCTAAACATTTTGACTTTCATAAATTGTTTGCGATACAAATGTTAAAAACATATTAAAATATCCAATGAAGTTTCTATGCGAGAATTTCCGGAACAATCTGATCCGGCGTGGAATCGTCCGTTTCTATCCGGGAACCTTCAAGTACATTGAACGCAGCAATTTTACTGACAAACAGACAGGAACCTTGAGAGCCATGCGATTGTTAATCCCTGCCACTCTTGGTAGAACGGAGTCCTCGTATCCTTAGCAACATACTGTAATCATATAGCACAATGTTTTCCAACCCTGGTCCTCTAGTTACCCCAACAGCCCAACCCTGGTCCTCCAGTTACCCCAACAGCCCAACCCTGGTCCTCTAGTTACCCCAACAGCCCAACCCTGGTCCTCTAGTTACCCCAACAGCCCAACCCTGGTCCTCCGGTTACCCCAACAGCCCAACCCTGGTCCTCCGGTTACCCCAACAGCCCAACCCTGGTCCTCTAGTTACCCCAACTGCCCAACCCTGGTCCTCTAGTTACCCCAACAGCCCAACCCTGGTCCTCCAGTTACCCCAACAGCCCAATCCTGGTCCTCTAGTTACCCCAACAGCCCAACCCTGGTCCTCCAGTACACATTTTTATTGTAAACCTGGACAAGCACACCTGATTCAACTTGTCAACTAATCATCAATCCCTCAATGAGTTGGATAAGGTTTGTTTGTTTACAACAAAAACGGTGTAGTGTTGGAAGTACTGGAGGACCAGGGTTGGGTAACTGTGTAGTGTTGGGGGTACTGGAGGACCAGGGTTGGGTAACTGGTACACAGTGTTGGAGGTGCTGGAGGACCATGGTTGGGTAACTGTGTAGTGTTGGGGGTACTGCAGGACCAGGGTTGGGTAACTGGTACACAGTGTTGGAGGTACTGGAGGACCAGGGTTGGGTAACTGTGTACTGTTGGAGGTCCTGGAGGACCAAGGTTGGGTAACTGTGTACGGTTGGAGGTACTGGAGGACCAGGGTTGGGTAACTGGTACACAGTGTTGGAGGTGGACAATGCTAGGTAAAGCTCCGCCGTATCTCAGCTCACTTGTCACGATAACAACACCCACCCGTAGCACGCGCTCCAGCAGGTATATCTCACTGGTCATCCCCAAAGCGAACACCTGCTCTGGCCGCCTTTCCTTCCAGTTCTTTGCTGCCAATGACTGGAACGAATTGTAAACATCGTTGCAACTGGAGACTTATATTTCCCTCACTAACTTTAAACATCAGCTATCTGAGCAGCTATCCGATCGCTGCAGCTGTACATAGTCCATCTGTAAATAGCCCACCCAATCTACCTACCTCATCCCCATATTGTTTTTATTTACTTTTCTGCTCTTTTGCACACCAGTATTTCTACTTGCACATCATCATCTGCCCATCTATCACTCCAGTGTCATTTGCTAAATTGTAATTACTTGGCCTATTTATTGCCTCACCTCCTCACGCCATTTGCACACACTGTAGACTATAGACTTTTATTGACTGTATGTTTTGTTTATTCCATGTGTAACTCTGTGTTGTTGTATGTGTCGCACTGTTTTGCTTTATCTTGGCCGGGTCGCAGTTGTAAATGAGAACTTGTTCTCAACTAGCCTACCTGGTTAAATAAAGGTGATATAAAAAATAAAAAAATAAAAGTGTCAGGGTACTGCAAGACCAGGGTTGGGTAACTGTGTAGTGTTGGGGTACTGCAGGACCAGGGCTGGGTAACTGTGTAGTGTTGGGGGTACTGCAGGACCAGGGTTGGGTAACTGTGTATTGTTGGGGGTACTGCAGGACCAGGGTTGGGTAACTGTGTAGTGTTTGTGTACTGCAGGACCAGGGTTGGGTAACTGTGTAGTGTTGGGGGTACTGCAGGACCAATGTTGGGTAACTGGTACACAGTGTTGGGGTACTGCAGGACCAGAGTTGGGTAACTGGTACACAGTGTTGGGGTACTGCAGGACCAGTGTTGGGTAACTGGTACACAGTGTTGGGGTACTGCAGGACCAGGGTTGGGTAACTGGTACACAGTGTTGGAGGTACTGAAGGACCAAGGTTGGGTAACTGAAACACAGTGTTGGGGGTACTAAAGGACCAGGGCTGGGTAACTGTGTAGTGTTGGGGGTACTGCAGGACCAGGGTTGGGTAACTGTGTAGTGTTGGGGGTACTGCAGGACCAGGGCTAGTCTTTATATCTGTCGTGCAACACGGTACATCACTCCCATTGATTTGTCCCTCACCCATAAAGTCGTTATGCACAGTGGCCACAAACTATCATCACAGCTATCTACTTTTCTTAATCCATTCCCCTTGCAATGTGGGTTGGTCGCTGGCCTGGGATGGGCTATAGGAGGAGGCTGTGTTATTAGAATAAGAAGTTTAAATTCATTATATTATATCAAAGCTCCTGCGTGTTGACAAGTAGTGGGATAATGTGTTGGTTGACCTTCACCTTGCCTCCCAGCCAGCAGTTGGTGTAGAATGCACATCAGCCCTCAGATGAGTGTGTTCTTCTCTATTCCACATCAAATAAATTGAGAGAGAGAGCGCGAGAGAGAGAGACAGAGAGAGCGAGAGAGACAGAGCGAGAGTGAGAGAGAAAGAGTGAAAGAGAGAGAGAGAGAGAGAGAGAGAGAGAGAGAGAGAGAGAGAGAGAGAGAGAGAGAGAGAGAGAGAGAGAGGGAGAGAGGGAGAGAGGGAGAGAGGGAGAGAGGGAGAGAGGGAGAGAGAGAGAGAGAGAGAGAGAGAGAGAGAGAGAGAGAGAGAGAGAGAGAGAGAGAGAGAGAGAGAGAGAGAGTGAGAGTGAGAGTGAGAGTGAGAGAGAGAGAGAGAGAGAGAGAGAAAATAGCAATGCATCACCGTGGACAGGTCATTTGAACAGTGCAATGCTGCGTCTGAGAGTTCCGAGATTAGAGAGGCTAATAATTTCTGAGGGCCGTGCTTTATGGTAATGTGACAGGCCGCGCTTTATATTTCTGCTAAAGCACAGCCTTTGTGGCGCTTAATTTTGCTTTAATGGAACTGCTGTGTTAGTATCTGGCATTATTTATCACAAATATACTGTATGGACATGTCAAACACAACAACATCCCCCCCAAAACAGAATAGTGTAATTTAGAGTTGCTTTGTTTGGGATAGGGAGGTGTTGGGAGGTGGACGTTAAATGTAGGTCGTTGTTTGAAGGTTAAAAATAACATTTTGAGTTCTGAGATAGAGAAATTATCTGAGGTAAGGTCGTTGTTCCCATGGGTTTACCAGTCAAATTGCCATGGTTAGAGGTAGAGGTCTTCAAGGGTCCAAAAAGTTGCCGAAATGGACCTGTGTCTTTCCCACCCTGAGTCTCTCCCACCCTGCGTCTTTCCCACCCTGCGTCTTTACCACCCTGGATCTTTCCCACTCTGTGTCTTTCACACCCTGGATCTTTCCCACCCTGCTTCTTTCCCACCCTGCGTCTTTCCCACCCCGCGTCTTTCCCACCCTGGATCTTTCCCACTCTGGATCTTTCCCACCCTGGGTCTTTCCCACCCTGCGTCTTTCCCACCCTGGGTCTTCCCCACCCTGCGTCTTTCCCACCCTGGGTCTTTCCCACCCTGGGTCTTTCCCACCCTGGGTCTCTCCCACCCTGGGTCTTTCCCACCCTGGGTCTCTCCCACCCTGGATCTTTCCCACCCTGGGTCTCTCCCACCCTGGATCTTTCCCACCCTGGGTCTCTCCCACCCTGGGTCTTTCCCACCCTGGTTCTTTCCCACCCTGGGTCTTTCCCACCCTGGGTCTCTCCCACCCTGGATCTTTCCCACCCTGGGTCTCTCCCACCCTGGATCTCTCCCACCCTGGATCTCTCCCACCCTGGGTCTCTCCCACTCTGGATCTTTCCCACCCTGGGTCTCTCCCACCCTGGGTCTTTCCCACCCTGGGTCTTTCCCACCCTGGGTCTTTCCCACCCTGGGTCTTTCCCACCCAGATAAGCATCAAAATCCTATTTATATAGAGACCCGTTCTGAACGGAACCTGAGGAGAACTAGGCCCATTCAAC
This sequence comes from Oncorhynchus clarkii lewisi, assembly GCF_045791955.1. Taxonomy (NCBI): domain Eukaryota; kingdom Metazoa; phylum Chordata; class Actinopteri; order Salmoniformes; family Salmonidae; genus Oncorhynchus; species Oncorhynchus clarkii. Next base: position 38,366,735 of record NC_092171.1, on the reverse strand, counting down.
AGCAGAAAGGTGTTTAAAGGTGTTTAAAGCTACTTAAAAAATTAGAGCTAATAAAGTGTGGGAGGTGGGAGAGAGATGTCACTCCAGCAGCAGGGGGCGGGACCATACTGTGAGGGACATCAAATCAAAACAAACGTTATTTGCAACATGAATACAACAGATGAAGACCTTACAGTGAAATGCTTACTTACAAGCCCTTAACCAATAATGCAGTTTTAAGAAAATACCCCTAGAAGTACGAGATAAGAGGCTTCGGTGTCAGGGTAGTAGAGGTAATATGTACATGTAGTGACTACGCATTGATAATGCTTACTTACAAGCCCTTAACCAACAATGCAGTTAAGAAAAAAGACGTGTTAAGTAAAAAATAGATAACTGAAAAAATAAGAAATAAAGTAACCAATAATTAAAGAGCAACAGTAAAATAACAGTCGCGAGGCTATATACAGTGGGTACCGGTAAAGAATCAATGTGCGGGGGCACCGGTTAGTCGAGGTAATTGAGGTAATATGTACAAATAGGTAGAGTGACTATGCATAGATAATAACCAGGGAGTAGCAGCAGTGCAAAAGAGGGGAGGGGGGCAATGCAAATAATCTGGGCAGGCATTTGATGAGTTTTGTGGCTTGGGAGTAGAAGCTGTTGGGAAGCCTTTTGGTCCTAGACTTGGCGCTACCGTACCGCATGCCATACGATAGCAGAGAGAACAGTCTATGACTTGGGTGGCTCGAGTCTTTGAGAATTTTTAGGGCCTTCCTCTGACACCGCCTGGTATAGAGGTCCTAGATGGCAGGAAGCTTGGCCCCAGTGATGTACTGGAACGTACGCACTACCTTCTGTAGTGTCTTGCGGTCCATGATAGTTTGTTGAGAATGTACAGTCGTGGCCAAAAGTTTTGAGAATGACACAAATATTAATTTCCACAAAGTTTGCTGCTTCAGTGTCTTTAGATATTTTTGTCAGATTTTCATAAGTGTCAAAGGCTTTTATTGACAATTACATGAAGTTGATGCAAAGAGTAAATATTTGCAGTGTTGACCCTTCTTTTTCAAGACCTCTGCAATCTACCCTGGCATGCTGTCAATTAACTTCTGGGCCACATCCTGACTGATGGCAGCCCATTCTTGCATAATCAATGTCAGAATTTGTGGGTTTTTGTTTGTCCACCCACCTCTTGAGGATTGACCACAAGTTCTCAATGGGATTAAGGTCTGGGGAGTTTCCTGGCCATGGACACAAAATATTGATGTTTTGTTCCCCGAGCCACTTAGTTATCACTTTTCCTTATGGTAAGGTGCTCCATCATGCTGGAAAAGGCATTGTCCGTCACCAAACTGTTCCTGGATGGTTGGGAGAAGTTGCTCTCGGAGGATGTGTTGGTACCATTCTTTATTGATGGCTGTGTTCTTGGGCAAAATTGTGAGTGAGCCCACTCCCTTGGCTGAGAAGCAACCCCACACATGAATGGTCTCAGGATGCTTTACTGTTGGCATGACACAGGACTGATGGTAGCGCTCACCTTGTCTTCTCCGGACAAGCTTTTTTCCGGATGCCACAAACAATCGGAAAGGGGATTCATCAGAGAAAATGACTTTACCCCAGTCCTCAGCAGTCCAATCCCTGTACCTTTTTGCAGAATATCAGTCTGTCCCTGATGTTTTTCCTGGAGAGAAGTGGCTTCTTTGCTGCCCTTCTTGACACCAGGCCATCGTCCAAAAGTCTTCGCCTCACTGTGCGTGCAGAATGCTCTCACAGCTACCTTCTGCCATTCCTGAGCAAGCTCTGTACTGGTGGTGCCCCGATCCCGCAACTGAATCAACTTTAGGAGACGGTCCCGGCGCTGGCTGGACTTTCTTGTGCACCCTGAAGTCTTCTTCACAACAATCACACTGCTCTCCTTGAAATTCTTGATGATCCGATAAATGGTTGATTTAGATGCAATCCCACTGGCAGCAATATCCTTGCCGGCACGTGTTTCCTTGCAGTTAATCGTGATTGACAGAGGAGAACAATGATTTCAAACACCACCCTCCTTTTGAAGCTTCCAGTCTGTTATTTGAACTCAATCAGCATGACAGAGTGATCTCCAGCCTTGTCCTCGTCAACATTCACACCTGTGTTAACGAGAGAATCACTGCCATGATGTCAGCTGGTCCTTTTGTGGCAGGGCTGAAATGCAATGGAAATGTTTTGGGGGGATTCAGTTCATTTGCATGGCAAAGAGGGACTTTGCAATTAATTGCAATTAATCTGATCACTCCTCATAACATTCTGGTGTATATGCAAATTTCCATCATACAAACTGAGGCAGCAAATTTTCTGAAAATTACTATTTGTGTTGTTCTCAAAACTTTTAACCATGACTGTAGACACCAAGGAACTTGAAGCTATCAACCTGCTCCACTACAGCCCCATCGATGAGAATGGGGGCCTGTTCGGTCCTCATTTTCCTGTAGTCAACAATCATCTCCTGTGTCTTGATCACGTTGAGGGAGAGGTTGTTGTTCTGGCACCACATGACCATGTGTCTGACTTCCTCCTAATAGGCTGTCTCATCGTTGTCGATGATCAAGCCTACCGCTGTTGTGTCATCAGCAAACTTAATGATGGTGTTGGAGTCTTGCCTGGCCGTACAGTCATGAGTGAACAGGGAGTACAGGAGGGGACTGAGCATGAACCCCTGAGGTGCCCCTGTGTTGAGGATCAGCGTGGTGGATGTGTTGTTACCTATCCTTACCACCTGGTGGGCTTCCCGTCATGTAGTCCAGGATCCAGTTGTAGAGGGAGAGTTTTAGTCCCAGGGTCCGTAGCTTAGTGATGAGCTTTGAGGGCACTATGGTGTTGAACGCTGAGCTTTATTCAATGAATAGCATTCTCAAATAGGTGTTCCTTTTGTCCAGGTGTGAAAGCGCAGTGTGGAGAGCAATAGAGACTGCATCATCTGTGGATCTGTTGGGGCGGAATGCAAATTGGAGTGGGTCTAGGGTTTCTATGATAATGGTGTTGATGTGAGCCATGACCAGCCTTTCAAAGCACTTCATGGCTACAGACGTGAGTGCTACGGGTCGATAGTAATTTAGGCAGGTTACCTTAGTGTTCTTGGGAAGATGGACTATGGTGGTCTGCTTGAAACGTGTTGGTATTACAGACTCAATCAGGGAGAGGTTGTAAATGTCATTGAAGACACTTGCCAGTTGGTCAACGCATGCTGACGTCCTGGTAATCCGTCTGGAGAGGTTTGCTGATGACACAACAGCGGTTAACCTGCTTGAATGTCTTACTCACATCAGCGACTGGGAGCTTGATCACACAGTCGACCGGAACAGCTGATGCTCTCATGCATGTTTCAGTGTTAATTACCTCGAAGTGAGCATAGAAGTGATTTAGCTCGTCTGGTAGGCTCGTGTCACTGGGCATCTCTTGGCTGTGCTTCCCATTGTAGTCTGTAATAGTTTGCAAGCCCTGCCACATCCAAAAAGCATCGGAGCCGGTTTGTCGGAGGGCATAGAGGGAGTTCTTATAAGCTTCCAGAGAGGCGTTGGGAGGACAGGGGGAGAGAGTTGTTGCTCTAGCACCTTTTGTCTCTTGGTTGTAGTAGCCTATCCTTCTTAAATTAATTATAGCAGTTTAATTTGATCTTCTATTGATTAGATACAGTTTATCCTAACTTTTGGTCAACGTGGACGTTCTATGACTGTGGCCTATTGCCTCTTTGATGACTTACGATTGGCCAACAACAAGCTACATGCGCAATGCTCCACTCTCGTGAGAAGCAAAAGCAGCACACTCTACTGCAACAGTTACGTTTCGGATCTGTACGAGCCCACTTGGACAAGAAAGTTAAAATTATCCGAGACCTATGACAATTTTTTCAGAGCTGACCCCGACCCGTGACAGCATTTAGAATTCTTGATCCGGAACCGCTCGGATCCCGGATCTGGTCATGGAACAAGTCTTGGGTATTCGGGTACAGGTGAATCCATGAAGACCTCTAGTTAGAGGTTCCAAACCCTTTTCATGGATCCTATTTCCATGGTGTCACCAACCACTAGGACAAGACTGCTGCTGCTGTGATCTCAGCAGCTCCTCTCTCCATTCTGAGCATAAATACAAATAACTCATATGGTGAGAGACCATGTCAAATGGCCTCCAGTTTAAAGACATGAGCTGATTCAGTACCTTTGCTTTCAGTGTCAAGTTGACATCTTTTTTTTTTGTTGTCATTTTTACTTCCACATTTTGACTTTCAAATTCCAAATGCACTCGTGCCTTAACACTGCCGTAAGTAGGATGAGAGCGTCTGTTAAGTGACATAAAGGAATTAAAAACTGTTCAAAAAGGTTTGTTGTAATAAAGGAATCATGAATGATGAATGTCGTTTTACAGATTAATAAGTAGCTGGCACTCTATATTTTAAGATAAATTACATCATTTAATATCCATTTAGGTGACGCATGTATTATCATTACCAATGAATTATTAACGTTGCAATATTAAAAATTAATGTCTAGTAATACAAAAAAACACTTAAGAGTTCTGACAGAGAGGGATATAGAGAGGCTGTGGGTAGCTAGCCTAGCACTGTAGGGTTCAATACGACTCCAATGCAATTACCAGAGCAATCAACCAATGTCGACAACAGTCGACAAGACGACCTTTTTAAGAATACGACATCTGAAATACGTTGAGACACTTGTCTTGTCTTGAAAACCCTTTTCAAACAGAAGAAGATAGTGAAAACACTGTTATTAAACCCATTTGAATCTATGTCACACAGTAGTCAGATGACAATTTCACAGCCGGGCTGAATACGTCAGTATTCTAGAATTTCAAGAATTTCACAGCCGGGCTGAATACGTCAGTATTCTAGAATTTCACAGCCGGGCTGAATACTTTAGTATTCTAGAATTTCACAGCCGGGCTGAATACGTCAGTATTCTAGAATTTCACAGCCGGGCTGAATACGTTAGTATTATAGAATTTCACAGCCGGGCTGAATACGTCAGTATTCTAGAACTTCACAGCCGGGCTGAATACGTTAGTATTCTAGAATTTCACAGCCGGGCTGAATACGTCAGTATTCTAGAATTTCACAGCCGGGCTGAATACGTCAGTATTCTAGAATTTCACAGCCGGGCTGAATACGTCAGTATTCTAGAATTGAGCTTGTAGTATTCATTTTCGATTCCTTGAAATTAGTAGAGTGGATTTCTAATTGAACCTTACTGTGGGCAGGTTGCCACTATTTTCTACCAAGTTCTTTGGCTCTGCATTGATTTAACCCCATTTAGTGGAACGTCAGAGCAATACAAATACATGTGGATTAATTGGTTGTTATATAATTTAGCATGTCTCTAAGAATAAGTACTAGAGAAATACTGAAATACTCTACCTCGTCAAGAAAGCACGTTTTCGGTGTTTCCGCAAAATCCGGTCCCTGAGTTTGATTGAATAGGAATGAGAGAGTTTTGCTGTGGACCTTCAGTGGCCAATCTGCTGGCTTTGACACAGAGACACACCGTACACACACACACACCGTACACACACACACACCGTACACACACACACACACACACCGTACACACACACACACACCGTACACACACACACACCGTACACACACACACACCGTACACACACACACACACACCGTACACACACACACACACACACACCGTACACACACACACCGTACACACACACACACCGTACACACACACACACCGTACACACACACACCGTACACACACACCGTACACACACACACACACCGTACACACACACACACCGTACACACACACACACCGTACACACACACACCATACACACACACACACACACACACACACATACACCGTACGCACACACACACCCGACCAGTCGCGACCTGACGGCTTTTTAGAAAAGCCAGGCTGATAAAGGTCAGCTGCTCTGCGACCGTTTCATTAGCTACTCAACCCATTTCGCCTGTTTAATTTAAATAAATGGAAACCTCATTATATGAGGCACCCTGGGTTTGTTCCTCTAGCACTTTTGTATTGTCATTCATATGCAAATGTCTCATCAGGAAATGCATTTAACAGCCTCAACCCAGAATGCAGCGGTGGTGACAATATTTATCTATTTCTGTCATTCTATTTATTTATTTCTCTCTCTTTCCTTGCTGTCTCTCTCTCTTGCTGTCTGTCTCTTTCCCTGCTGTCTATCTCTTTCCATGCTGTCTGTCTCTCTCTTTTCTTGCTCTCTCACTCTGTCATCCCTTGCTGTCTCTCTCTCTCTTGCTGTCTCTCTCTCTCTTGCTGTCTCTCTCTCTCTTGCTGTCTCTCTCTCTCTTGCTGTCTCTCTCTCTCTTGCTGTCTCTCTCTCTCTTTCTGTCTCTCTCTCTTTCCTTGCTGTCTCTCTCTCTTGCTGTCTCTCTCTCTTGCTGTCTCTCTCTCTTTCATTGCTGTCACTCTCTCTTGCTGTCTCTCTCTCTTGCTGTCTCTCTCTCGCTGTCTCTCCCTTTTGCTGTCTCTCTCCCTCTTGCTGTCTCTCACTCTCTTGCTGTCTCTCTCTCTATCTTGCTGTCTCTCTCTCTTGCTGTCTCTCTCTCTTGCTCCCTCTCTTGTTCTCTCTCTCTCTCTCTTGCTCTCTCTCTCTTGCTGTCTCTCTCTCTCTTGCTGTCTCTGTCTCTTGCTGTCTCTCTCTCTCTCTTGCTGTCTCTCTTTCTCTTGCTGTCTCTCTCTCTTACTGTCTCTCTCTCTCTTTCCTTGCTGTCTCTCTCTCTTGCTGTCTCTCTTTCCTTGCTGTCTCTCTCTCTTGCTGTCTCTCTCTCTCTTGCTGTCTCTCTTTCCTTGCTGTCTCTCTCTCTCTCTCTCTTGCTGTCTCTCTCTCTTTCCTTGCTGTCTCTCTCTCTTGCTGTCTCTCTCTCTTGCTGTCTCTCTTTCCTTGCTGTCTCTCTCTCTTGCTGTCTCTCTCTCTCTTGCTGTCTCTCTTTCCTCGCTGTCTCTCTCTCTTACAGTCTCTCTCACTTACTGTCTCTCTATCTTGCTGTCTCTCCCTCTTGCTGTCTCTCTCTCTCTTTCTCTTGCTGTCTCTCTCGCTCTCGCTGTCTCTCTCTCTTGCTGTCTCACTTTCCTTGCCGTCTCTCTCTCTTGCTGTCTCTCTTTCCTTGCTCTCTCTCTCTCTCTTGCTCTCTCTCTCTCTCTCTTGCTGTCTCTCTCTCTCTCTTGCTGTCTCTCTCTCTTGCTGTCTCTCTCTCTTGCTGTCTCTCTTTCCTTGCTGTCTCTCTCTCTTGCTGTCTCTCACTCTCTTGCTGTCTCTCTTTCCTTGCTGTCTCTCTCTCTTTCCTTGCTGTCTCTCTCTCTCTCTTGCTGTCTCTCTCTCTTGCTGTCTCTCCCTCTTGCTGTCTCTCTCTCTCTCTCTCTTGCTGCCTCTCTCTCTTTCCTTGCTTTCTCTCTCTCTTTCCTTGCTGTCTCTCTCTCTCTCTTGCTGTCTCTCTCTCTCTCTTTCCTCACTGTCTCTCTCTCTAACAGTCTCTCTTTCCTTGCTGTCTCTCTCTCTCTTGCTGTCTCTTTCTCTCTTTCCTTGCTCTCTCAATTCAGTTCTAGGGCTTTATAGACATGGGAAACATATGTTAACATTGCCAAAGCAAGTCAAGTAGATAATAAACAAAAGTGAAAAAAACAATACAAATTAACAGTAAAGATTACTCTCAAATACTGAAAGTACAAAAGGGAAAATAAATAAACATGTCTGTCTCTCTCTCTCTTTCATTGCTGTCTGTCTGGCGTTCTCTCTTTCCTTATTGACTCTCTCTCTCTTGCTGTCTCTCTCTCTCTTGCTGTCTCTCTCTCTTTCCTTGCTATCTCTCTTTCTTTCCTTGCTGTCTATCTCTCTATTTCCTTGCTGTCTATCTCTCTCTTTCCTTGCTGTCTGTCTCTCTCTTCCTTGCTGTCTATCTCTCTATTTCCTTGCTGTCTGTCTCTCTCTTTCTTTGCTGCCTGTCTGTCTCTCTCTCTTTCCTTGCTGTGTCTGTCTCTCTCTTTCCTTTCTGTCTCTCTCTGTTGCTGCCTCTCCCCCTCTTTCCTGTCTGTCTGTCTGTCTGTCTGTCTGTCTGTCTGTCTGTCTGTCTGTCTGTCTCTTTTTTTGCTGTCTGTCACCTAAGCAGTGTTTTTTGTGTATATGTTGCTGAGACAGACAAACGAGAAAAAGGGGCATTCATGTCTCTGGAATTCTGAAGTTCTGGTTCTGCAGTTGAGTTTGTAGGTGACTTTATCAGTGGTTAATAGGTTTTTCTTGAGTGTATAATGTCAGTGTATTAGTAGGCCGGTGGTGTGCTTGGCATTGGTATAAATACCACAATACTGTGGGTTGACCAGACCATGAATGACTTTCCTTTCATTGAGGAGAACCTCCCAACCTGGTAAGAAGTGACATTTCTTTAATCTTTCTGTTTCCTGTATTTGTGTAATTCAGCTCTATGGAGGAAAACACACAGAGAGAGAGAGAGAGAGAGAGAGAGAGAGAGAGAGAGAGAGAGAGAGAGAGAGAGAGAGAGAGAGAGAGAGATAGTTATCTCTGAAGAAAAAAGTTTGTGGACCTGCTAAATGGAACACATTTCAATCACTTATTTATTTATATTTTTTGTTCCTCCTGTTTTTTCTATCTCTCTGGCAACCGGTGAGGGCAGAGCTGTCCGACGGAGGCCACATCTCCTCTCCTTACAAGTTTTCAGCCATTAGATTTAATCTGCTCTATAATAAAGAAGTCTTTCTCCGCCCTGCCTCCAGATAAAGACTGTCTCAGGGTCTGTGGCCTCATTCATTCTGACCATGACCCATTGGTTCTCTTCTCTTTCTTCCCTGCAGTTAGTCGGCCATCATTTTTGAACCGCCAATGTTGACTCAATCTTGTAGTTGATTCTCAGGCAGGTTTTTTGTCTGATTTCCAATGATGCACATACTTATAAACATCCCTCTTTCTCTCCTACTTTCTCTCTTTCTAGTTCTCACTCATTTTGTTTTAACCTTCAATCCCTTTTGACTGTGCTCAAGCTGTGGTTGAAGTAGAGAGAGAGGGTAACGGTTGAGTAGGTGAAGCAATTTTAGCAGGAGTTGTTTGCACGGCCCTTTCTTGGGGCCTTTTGTTTGGGAATGAGATCACAGTGGCCAATCAAGAAGTTTATCAGTGCAGATAATGGTATTGTGGGTAGTGAGAGGTCACCAAGAATATGTACTGTACCAACACAGCTGATATTGAATCCAAATGGAACACAGAGGCAACTACAGTGCTTTAAATTATATGAGAGAACAATATGATTAAATAGATGGTACACACGTTAAAATGACAGGTACATTTTATAGATGTATTGATGCAATGCTATCTACCAAAACTTTGACATACAGTATGAGCTGCATGGGGATGGCTTCAGTGGCCTTCCAGTATTTTCCAGCCCCAAGAGAATTGATCCCTCTACCCCTGATTGATCAATTAAGAGTGACAGCTCCGGCCCAAGAAAGATCCATCTCCTTCATGTCTTTAATGGGCCACTTTCTCTAATCTACGACTCAATTTCCTGTCATTTGTGGCTAATTTAAAGGGCGATAAGGCCATCTCCGGCTGCATTAATTTCACGCTGGCCCATAGCTCCTCAATGTCGAGCACACAGAATAACATTGTCTATCGATAGGCTGTCTTCTCCTCTGATCTGCTATTGGACAAAGGGAATCTTTTAATTAGTGTTCTGTCCAGGATTTTTATTGCGTCTATCTGTTTTGTACAGTTTGTGGTGCAGAAAAGACTTAATCAGTTAAGGCTGGTATGCTTCTACTTCTTTAATCTCTTTCTCTACTACTTCCATCTCTGTGTAGGCTACTGACATTTGGTCAGAGCAGCTATTACCTGCTAAGCAGTAACCATGGAGATAGTTTACGTAAGGCATTATTATATAGGATAAAGGGGTAATTTGTGTTATTCACTTGTATCAATCATGTACATATATAAAGCCGCGTTCCAATTCTGCCGTCCGATTGTTAAAGACGGAAGTGCGTTTGGAATTGATGGGCTGTACTTACAGATATTGACATACTTGTGTTAAGGGGAATTACATAGGTTGTTCAAGTTTCAAGTTTTATTAGTCGTGTGGATGGGATACACGGGGGTACAGATTGTCCAGTGAAAGGCTTACTGGCAGGTTCCTTCTCTACAATGCAACAATAATAGGAAATAACAAAAGATAAGAATACCAAACATAAAGTAAATGGTTCAGTAGAATAGACTAAACATTTTAGCATCAGTATAATACAGGAAGGCACAATTTATAGTCCAAAATGTACACGTGGTTTGGGGAAGGAGGGATGGTGGGTAGTGTAAGTCTGGTAGCAGCTGTTGTGATGTGTGTGTAGCATGAATGCATACAGCATCTTCACAAAGTATTCATACCCCTTAACTTATTCAATATGTTGTTGTTGTTGTAACAACCTGAATTCAAAATGGATGAAATATAAGTTTTTCTCTCACCCATCTACACACAATACCCCGTAATGACAAAGAGAAAACGTTATTTTGTACATGTATGCACATTTATAAAAAATGAAATACAGAAATATCTAATTTTAATAAGAATTCACACCCCTGAGTCAATACATGTTAGAATCACCTTTAGCAGTGATTACAGCTCTGAGTATTTCTGCTGAAAGGTGAATTCTTCTCCCAGTGTCTGGTGGAAAGCAGACTGAACCAGGTTTTCCTCTAGGATTTTGCCTGTGCTTAGCTCTATTCCATGTATTTATTATCCTGAAAAACTCCCCAGCACTTAACAATTACAAGCATACCCATAACATGATGCAACCACCACTATGCTTGAAAATATGGAGAGTGGTCCTCAGTAATGTGTTGTATTGGATTAGCCCCAAATATAACAGTATGTTTTCAGGACAAAAAGTGAATTGTTTTGCCAAATTGTTTGCAGTATTACTTTAAAGTCTTGTTGCAAACAGGATGCATGTTTTGGAATATCTTTATTCTGTACAGGCTTCCTTCTTTTTACTCTGTCATTTAGTTTAGTATTGAGGAAAATCTACTATGCTGATCCATCTCCAGTTTTCTCTTACCACAGCCATTCAACCCTGTAACTGTTTTAAACACTATTATTGCACACAGAGTTAGTCCATGTAAGTTATTATGTGACTTGTTAAGTAAATATGTACTCTTCAACTTATCAATTAAGGCTTGGCATAACAAAGGGGTTAAATATGTATAAACTAAAGACATTTCAGCTTTTCATTTTTTATTCATTTGTAAAAGAAAAATGTAGAAAAAACATAATTCCACTTTGACATTATGGGGTGTTGTGTGTAGACCAGTGACACATCTCTATTTAATCCATTTTAAATTCAGGTTGTAACAAAATGTGGAAAAAGTCAAAGGGTGAGTATACTTTCTGAAAGCACTGTATGTGTGTGTGTGTGTGTGTATATGTGTATGAGTGAGTGAATGTGTGCTAAGGTGCAGAGAGTCAGTGCAGGTGGTCAGTCCAGTTCAAGTGTTCAGCAGTCTGATGGGTTGTAGATAGAAACTGTCTCTGATCCTGTTGGTATCAGACCTCATTCTCCGATACTGTCTTCCCAACGCCAAGGGAGAGAACAGCTTGTGGCTGGGGTGTGTGGGGTCCTTGAAGATGCTTCCTCAGTTTTGAGTAGATGTCCCGGATGGGTGGGAGCACTGTTCCAGGGATGTATTGGGCCGTCTTCACCACCCGCTGGAGGGCCACGATCCCAGTGATGTACTGGGCTGTCTTTACCGCCCGCTGGAGGGCCACGGTCTCAGTGATGTTCCTGGCTGTCTTCACCACCCTCTGGAGGGCCACGGTCCCAGTGATGTACTGGGCTGTCTTCACTACCCGCTGGCGGGCCACGGTCTCAGTGATATACTGGGCCGTCTTCACCACCTGCTGGAGGGCCTTGCGGTTGTGGACAGAACAATTCCCATACCAGGCCATGATGCAACCGGCGTTGATACAACCGCTAAATTTAGTCAAATCATTACTGATGATCTACAAGGCCACTGTTCAAATGATCAGATCCATCAAAAGAGCCTTGTTTTGCATCATAACTAATCCTGGGGTTAAGACAAATGACATATCATTAGCCATACATACTGTATATGAAATCAAATCAAACGTTTTTTTTCACCATCAGAATAACTTTAGGCTGGGATTTTAGTGGACAGAGAGAGCTTAGCTAGTTGACAGTTTGTTCCGTAGGCCTATATACAGCTGAAGTCGGAAGTTAACAAGTTTACATACACTTATGTTGGAGTCATTAAAACTTGTTTTTCAACCACGCCACATATTTCCTGTTAGCAAACTATAGTTTTGGCAAGTCGGTTAAGGACACCTACTTTGTGCATGACACAAGTCATTTTTCCAACAATCGTTTACAGACAGATTATTTCACTCATAATTCACTGTATCACGATTCCAGTGGGTCAGAAGTTTACATACACTAAGTTGACTGTGCCTTTAAACAGCTTGAGAAAATTGTCATGACTTTAAAAGCTTCTGATAGGTGAATTGACATAATTTGAGTCAATTGGAGGTGTACCTGTGGATGTATTTCAAGGCATCCTTTTAAACTCAGTGCCTCTTTGCTTGACATCATGGAAAAAACAAAATAAATCAGCCAAGCCAACCTAAGAAAAATATATTGTAGACCTCCACAAGTCTGGTTCATCCTTGGGAGCAATTTCCAAACGCCTGAAGGTACCACTTTCATCTGTACAAACAATAGTACGCAAGTATAAACACCATGGGACCACGCAGCCGTCATACCGCGCAGGTAGAAGAAGTGTTCTGTCTCCTAGAAATTAACGTACTTTGGTGCAAAAAAGTGCAAATCAATCCCAGAACAACAGCAAAGGACCTTGTGAAGATGCTGTAGGAAACAGGTATGAAAGTATCTATACCCACAGTAAAATTAGTCCTATATAGACATAACCTTAAAGGCCGCTCAGCAAGGAAGAAGCCACTGGTCCAAAACCGCCATAAAAAAGCCAGACTACGGTTTGCAACTGCACGTGGGGCCAAAGATCGTACTTTTTGGAGAAATGTCCTCAGGCCTGATGAAACAAAAATAGAACTGTTTGGCCATAATGATCATCGTTATGTTTGAAGGAGAAAGGGAAGGCTTGCAAGCTGAAGAACACCATACCAACCGTGAAGCACAGGGGTGGTAGCATCATGTTGTGGGGATGCTGTTCTGCAGAAGGGGCTGGTGATCTTTACAAAATAGATCATCAGGACGGAAAATGATGTGGATATATTGAAGCAACATCTGAAGACCAGAGCCTGGTCGCAAATGGGTCTTGCAAATGGACAATGACCCCAAGCATACTTCCAAACTTGTGGGAAAATAGCTTAAGGACAACAAAGTCAAGGTATTGGAGTAGCCATCACAAAACCCTGACCTCAATCCCATAGAAAATGTGTGGGCAGAACTGAAACAGCGTGTGCAAGTAAGGAGGCCTACAAACCTGATTCAGTTACACCAGCTCTGTCAGGAGGAATGGGACAAAATTCGCCCAACTTATTGTGGGAAGCTAGTTGAAGGCTACACGAAACGTTTGACCCAAGTTAAACCATTTAAAGGCAACGCTACCAAATACTAATTGAGTGCATGTTAACTTCTCACCCACTGGGAATGTGATGAAAGAAATAAAAGCTGAAATAAATCAATCTCTCTACTATTATTCTGACATTTCACATTTTTAAAATGAAGTGGTGATCCTAACTGGTCATTTTTTACTAGGATTAAATTTCAGGAATTGTGAAAAACCGAGTTTAAATGTATTCGGCTAAGGTGTTTTTAAACTTCAGACCTCAACTGTAATTGCAGTTCACCAAATAGTTGTGAAGAATGGGTGGTCACTAACATGCAAATAGTTATTTCCACTTCTGTCACGTTCTGACCTCTATTTCCGTTGTTTTGTATTTATTTAGTATTGGTCAGGGCGTGAGTTGGGTGGGCAGTCTATGTTTGTTTTTCTATGTTTTGGGGCATTTCTATGTTTTCGGCCTAGTATGGTTCTCAATCAGAGGCAGGTGTCATTAGTTGTCTCTGATTGAGAATCATACTTAGGTAGCCTGGGTTTCACTGTGTGTTTGTGGGTGATTGTTCCTGTCACTGTGTTCGGTGTCACAGGATAGGACTGTTTTGCGTTTTCACATTTCTTGTTTTTGTTAGTTTGTTCATGTGTAGCGATTTATTAAAACATGAATAACCACCACGCTGCGCTTTGGTCCGCTTCTCTTCCTCCTACAGACGAACGCCCTTACAACTTCATTTAGAAGGATTTCTTTTCTATTGCTTTTTCAGAATCCTCTGACCCGGGCAATGACTGGCTATGCCCTTCAGGTCCTGGTCTGAAGGTGATGACAGACAGAGCGACCTTGCTCTGATTTTACAGGTCAGATAGCTTCTCCACTCTCTCACAGTGGGACCAGTGCTAGTGGTTTATGTGTGTGTTTGCATGTGCCAGTGTGTGTGTGTGTGTGTGTGTGCGTGAGTGCATTGTCATTGCCATGTTCACCTCTAAACTGGACTGTTCCCTCAAAATCCAATGAGGCAATGTTTCTATCATTGTCATAACAGTCATCTGTTCTTACTTTAATGAGGGCTGGTCCCACCTTTCATGAGGGCTGGTCCCACCTTTCATGAGGGCTGGTCCCACCTTTCATGAGGGCTGGTCCCACCTTTCATGAGGGCTGGTCCCACCTTTCATGAGGGCTGGTCCCACCTTTTATGAGCGCTGGTCCCACCTTTTATGAGGGCTGGTCCCACCTTTCATGAGGGCTGGTCCCACCTTTCATGAGGGCTGGTCCCACCTTTTATGAGCGCTGGTCCCACCTTTTATGAGGGCTGGTCCCACCTTTCATGAGGGCTGGTCCCACCTTTCATGAGGGCTGGTCCCACCTTTCATGAGGGCTGGTCCCACCTTTTATGAGCGCTGGTCCCACCTTTTATGAGGGCTGGTCCCACCTTTCATGAGGGCTGGTCCCACCTTTTTTAAAACCTTTTGTGACTAGGGGGCAGTATTTTCATTTTTGGAAAAATAACGTCCCCGTAGTAAACGGGATATTTTGTCAGGACAAGATGCTAGAATATGCATATAATTGCTTAGGATAGAAAACACTCTAAAGTTTCAAAAACTGTAAAAATATTGTCTGTGAGTATAACAGAACTGATATTGCAGGCAAAAGCCTGAGAAACATCCAATCCGGAAGTGACTCATGTTTTGAAAGCTCTGCGTTCCAATGCGTCCCTATTGAGCAGTGAATGGGCTATCAACCAGATTACTTTTTCTCCGTATTCCCCAAGGTGTCTACAGCATTGTGACGTAGTTTTACGCATTTATGTTGAAGAACACCCATAAGCGGCTACATTGCGCAAGTGGTCACCTGATGGCTCTCAGAGTGATTCTCTCGTAAAATACAGAGGTAGCCATTATTCCAATCGGTCCTACTGAAAAACCAATTGTCCCGGTGGATATATTATCGAATAGATATTTGAAAAACACCTTGAGGATTGATTATAATCAACGTTTGCCATGTTTCTGTCGATATTATGGAGCTAATTTTGAATATTTTTTTGCGTTTTCGTGACTGCAATTTCTGGGTGATTTCTCAGCCAAACGTGAAGAACAAACGGAGCTATTTCGCCTACAAAAATAATATTTTTGGAAAAAAGGAACATTGGCTATCTAACTGGGAGTGTCGTGAGTGAAAACATCTGAAGCTCATCAAAGGTAAACGATTTCATTTGATTGCTTTTCTGATTTCCGTGACCAAGTTACCTGCTGCTAGCTGGACAAAATGCTATGCTAGGCTATCGATAAACTTACACAAATGCTTGTCTAGCTTTGGCTGTAAAGCATATTTGGAAAATATGAGATGACAGGGTGATTAATAAAAGGCTAAGCTGTGTCTCAATATATTTCACTTGTGATTTTCATGAACAGGAATATTTTCTAGGAATATTTATGTCCGTTGCGTTATGCTAATTAGTGTCAGTCGATGATTACGCTCACGGACCCGGGATGGGGAGTTACTAAAGGTTTTTAAGGGCTGGTCCCACCTTTTATGAGGGCTGGTCCCACCTTTTATGAGGGCTTATCCAACCACTCATGAGGGCTGGTCCAACCATTCATGACGGCTTGTCCAACCATTCATGAGGGCTGATCCAACCATTCATGAGGGCTAATCCCACCTTTCATGAGGGCTGGCCCAACTGTTCATGAGGGCTGGTCCAACCATTCATGAGGGCTGGTCCCTTCATTCATGAGGGCTGGTCCAACCATTCATGAGGGCTGGTCCAACTGTTCATGAGGGCTGGTTCAACCATTCATGAGGGCTTGTCCAAACATTTATGAGGGCTGGTCCAACCATTCATGAGGGCTGGTCCCTTCATTCATGAGGGCTTTTCCAACCATTCATGAGGACTGGTCCCATCATTCATGATGGCTGGTCCAACCATTCATGAGGGCTGGTCCCACCTTTCATGAGGGCCGGTCCCACCTTTCATGAGGGCTGGTCCCACCTTTCATGAGGGCTGTTCCCACTTTTCATGAGGTCCCACCTTTCATGAGGGCTGGTCCCACCTTTCATGAGGGCCGGTCCCACCTTTCATGAGGGCTGGTCCCACCTTTCATGAGGGCTGGTCCCACCTTTCATGAGGGATGGTCCCACCTTTCATGAGAGCTGGTTCTACCTCTCATGAGGGCTGGTCGAACCTTCCATGAGGGCTGGTCCCACATTTTATGCGGGCTGGTCCAACCATTAATGAGGGCTGATCCAACCATTCATGAGGACTGATCCCACCTTTTATGAGGGCTGGTCCAACTGTTCATGAGGGCTGGTCCAACCATTCATGAGGGCTGGTCCTACCATTCATGAATGCTGGTCCTACCATTCATGAAGGCTGGTCCAACCTAATGATGTGACTCCAGCTAGCGTTAGCTACAAATAATTAGTGTCTGTCTGTCAATATGTGTTAAGCCAGCAGAATCCATTAGTGCCTTGGGGCCTCTGCCAGGCAAAAATGCTTTCTCTTATAATGTTCTGTGTAAGCCTTCTCATCAGAGTATTTACTTTCCTCCGGCTTTAACTCCAATAGACGCCAATTAGGGATTGGTATTTCGTTAGTCTAATAATGTCAACTTTTGGGGGATATCCGGATAGTCAAAATTCCTCTAAAGGCCCCCAAAAGGCTAGGGCTGGCTCTGACTGCTTGTGTGGGTATAGATGAGGGTATAGATGAGGGTTTAGATGTGGGTATAGATGTGGGTATAGATGTGGGTATAGATGAGGGTATAGATGAGGGTTTAGATGAGGGTATAGATGAGGGTTTAGATGTGGGTATAGATGAGGGTTTAGATGAGGGTATAGATGAGGGTTTAGATGTGGGTACAGATGAGGGCATAGATGTGGGTATAGATGTGGGTATAGATGTGGGTATCGATGAGGGTTTAGATGAGGGTATAGATGAGGGTTTAGATGAGGGTTCAGGTGAGGGTATAGATGTGGGTATAGATGAGGGTATAGATGTGGATATAGATGAGGTAATAGATGAGGGTATAGATGAGGGTTTAGATGAGGGTATAGATGAGGGTTTAGATGAGGGTTCAGGTGAGGGTATAGATGAGGGTTTAGATGAGGGTATAGATGTGGGTATAGATGAGGGTATAGATGTGGGTATAGATGAGGTAATAGATGAGGGTATAGATGAGGGTTTAGATGAGGGTATAGATGAGGGTTTAGATGAGGGTTCAGGTGAGGGTTTAGATGAGGGTATAGATGAGGGTTTAGATGAGGGTTCAGGTGAGGGTATAGATGTGGGTATAGATGAGGGTTTAGATGAGGGTTCAGGTGAGGGTATAGATGTGGGTATAGATGAGGGTTTAGATGAGGGTATAGATGAGGGTTTAGATGAGGGTTCAGGTGAGGGTATAGATGTGGGTATAGATGAGGGTATAGATGAGGGTTTAGATGAGGGTATAGATGAGGTAATAGATGAGGGTATAGATGAGGTAATAGATGAGGGTATAAATGAGGGTTCAGGTGAGGGTATAGATGTGGGTATAGATGAGGTAATAGATGAGGGTATAGATGAGGGTTTAGATGAGGGTTCAGGTGACGGTATAGATGTGGGTACAGATGTGGATATTTGGGACCTTCGAGCCACTGCGTCCCTCATGATGATGTGTGATTTTTTTGGGCCCCTTACGGCCCAACCCTGACCTAGATGTCACA